>NC_142073.1:20915463-21037963 GCF_059756535.1 Pantherophis guttatus
AGTTATTGCAACTAACGTACACAAATAAGCGCCTATACCACTAATACAATCCATTTCATTTCCCCTCTCTTTTCTTTCACCCAATTATACCATGAATTCCAACATTTGTAATAATCAGAATCTTTTTGGTTCCTAAGTAATTTCGTTAACCGGTCTGCCTCTGCGCATTCTGTAATTTTTTTTTTTTTTAAATTTGATTTATATGCCGCCCTTCTCCGGAGACTCAGGGCGGCTTACAATGCACTAAGCAATAGCCTTCATCCTTTTGTACATTTATACAAAGTCAGCTTATTGCCCCCACAAACTGGGTCCTCAATTTACCTACCTTAGAAAGGATGGAAGGCTGAGTCAACCTTGAGCCTTGGCGAGATTCGAACCTGCAGTAATTGCAGGCATCTGGTCTTAATAACCAGCTTAATAACAGGGTGCCTTAGACCACTGTACTACCAGTGATTTGGAATTTTCCAAATCAAATTTATTTTCTGTAGGTATTAATTCATTTTTCCACTCTTGCATGTGTAGTATCCTAGCTGCAGTAGTAATGTGGAGGATCAAGTACTATTTTTCCTTAGTTATTTTGTCTGGTTTCATTCCTAATAAAAAAAAATCTCTGGTTTCAACTCTATGTTATATCCTGTAATTTCCACTATCCAGTTCCAAACCTTGGACCAATATTTGCCTGCTTTGGGGCACGTCCACCATTGGTGGTAGTAGTTGATGGTGATAGTTCCCAGACTTCTTATACTTGTCATCGTCACAAAAGATCTTCCTGTTTTTCCAGGCGCTACCTTAACAAAAGCTTCGATGATCCCACGCCGGACTTTCCCTCCCAGGCTGAAGGAGCAGCCTCCGACTCCATCACTTTACGACGCAGGATGTTGGCCGCCGCCGCCGAGCGAAGGTTACAGAAACAGCATCCGTCCTAACGCTTCTGGTCCGCTGTTCCTTCCCCCCCTCCCCCCACACGTTCACCTCGATATCATCCCGCATTCTTCTCGCTGGGATCGGAGCCCAGCGAACTCAGAAAAAGCCCACGGCTCTTAAAGGACCAGGGATCAGGTTGGGCCGCATCTCCGCTCTCGAGAAAAAAAAAAAAAAAAAGCATGTGATCGCTCCTAAGTGTTTGGACACCTGGGCACTTCGCCTTTTCTCTCGGGTTTATTGATATATATTTTTTTTCCTCCCAGGTTGGGGTTTTCTCTCTTTTTCTTTTTCTTTTTCTTTTTTTTCAGGGGGTGCCTAATTTCTACACCTACCCACCCCTCTTTGTGACCCAAACTTTTCAAGCTTACTGTGTGTTGCAAGAGGGGGGGAGGAGAAACGAGGGGGCTGCGTGTTTGTGGACAGTGTGAGTGACAGTCCCTTGCCGATAATGACTTCCCCGTGAAGGTCTTTTGAGGAGGAGTAGAATAAGTAAGAAGTAAAGGGTTATTTTTTTAAAAAAAGAAATTGTCGTTCCATCCTCCTGCTCCTCTCCTCCTCCTCCTCCTCCTCCTCTTCCTCTCCTCCTTCTCATCTCTTCTCCTTCTCTTTCTCCTCCTCCTCCTCCTCCTCTTCTCCTTCTCCTCTCCTCTTCTCCTTCTCTTTCTCCTCCTCCTCTCCTCCTCCTCCACCTCTTCTTCTCCTCCTCCTCTTCCTCTCCTCCTTCTCTTTCTCCTCCTCCTCTCCTCCTCCTCCACCTCTTCTCCTCCTCTTCCTCTCCTCCTTCTCCTCTTCTCCTTCTCTTTCTCCTCCTCCTCTCCTCTCCTCCTCCTCCTCCTCCTCCTCCTCCTCCTCCTCTTCTCCTCCTCCTCCTCTCCCTTTCCTCTCCTCCCCTTCTCCTTTTCCTCCTCCTCCTCCCCTCCTCCTCCCTTCTGTAAGCAAACATGGCTGCTGGTTTTTTTCCCATCCCAAACGTATGTAGCATCGTTTGGATAAAAGTGACATTTCTACAGTTTGGGGCAGGGAAGCTGTGCGTGTTAATCTGCAGGAGTTGCATCGGAGCAAAAGTTTTGCTGCAGTTTCCAAGCGACTCGAAGCCAGACGTTCAAACTCCCCCACCCCCACCCCATTCCTCATGTGGAAAGTTTTCATCATCTCTGGGTTGCTTCCCCCCCCCCCCCCCCCCGAGAGGCTGGCGAGAAAATTCATTTTTAACTGCGGCTAGCGTTAGAATACCCAGCCACGAGGATGCTGTAAGTTGCTTTTTTAGCGCAGCATTTCAGTAAA
Source organism: Pantherophis guttatus (assembly GCF_059756535.1). Taxonomy (NCBI): domain Eukaryota; kingdom Metazoa; phylum Chordata; class Lepidosauria; order Squamata; family Colubridae; genus Pantherophis; species Pantherophis guttatus. The sequence goes on from NC_142073.1 coordinate 20,917,672, forward strand.
GCAAGCAGGGCAAAACGAAGAGAATTCAACTTGGAAGTAAATTGCAGAGAAACCCCCCCCCCCACGACATTCAGAAGATGGCATTTTCATATGACAGGCGGGGCAGCATGCAAAAAATCTATTTTTTTAAGTGTACATTTTGCAATAAACGTTAGCTTGATAAAATGTGCAGGTTTAAAAGACTCGAGGGCTATTTGATACGTAGTTAGGTATGTTCCAGCAGTTCTCAAATCCTTAAATTGCTAATAACTCTGTCGGAAGCTTCTTAGGTTTTTGGCTCCGTAAATATGTTTACAAGGCAAGGCAAGCATATTTTTAAGTGTTTCAGGAGTATCCCCCGTATCCAGAAGGAGCCCAGTATTAATGGGGGGGGGGGGGAACAGAAACAAAACAGATTTTTTTTCACTGCTAGGTTTTTAGGACGTTTAAAGGTGAATACCGTATAAGAAAAACCGGACAGTGTTTAAGTGAAGATAATTTATTTCGATATACCCTTTGCAAAGCCTTACTTTTCAACGCTTGTTTAAACTTTGGAGGGGGGGTGGAAAAATACAGACTCTTTTGTGGTTCAATTTTGCTCAGAACTCGGCTTTTTGTTTTTATTGTTTTAAAAAAGGAAAAATAAAAACCTCTCGATCAGTGTTGGAAAGGTTTCAGTGGTTTTTTTCAGTGTCCTTTTCCCTTCACCCTGGCTTCCTACCGGTCAGTTTCACCTCAGGAAAACTTCTGAGCTCTACAATTGAGTGTGTGAACCAGTGGTGGGTTGCCCCCCAGTTCAGACCGGTTCGCAAGAACCGGTAGTAAAACCGGCAGGAGGCTCCGCCCACTGCCCCAGATGTCGTCATTGGCGATCGCATATGCAGAAGCTTCTGCGCATGTGCAGTAGCTTAGCTCGCGTACGTGTGATCCCGTTACAAACCGGTAGTAAAGGTAAGTAGAACCCACCCCTGGTGTGAACATTCGGTTGCAAAGTTTGTGCAAGTTGTCCCTGCTGAGAGTTTTAGTTCTTTGCTGAAAGCGAAGCATAGTTCTGAAGTTTCTATTTTGATGTGGTGGCATTTCCACATCATATAAAGCAGCGGAGCAGTTCAGCGTCAATGACAGCTGGTCCTCGGCTTACGACCACAGCTGAGCCTGACATTTCTATTGTTAAGTGAGACATTTAAGTGAGTTTTACCCCACTTTTAAGACCTTTCTTGCCACAGTTGTTAAAGCAAATCACTTGCAGTTGATAAGCAGAGTAACCGGGTGGTTAAGTGAATCTGGCTTCCGCATTGAATTTCCTGGGCAGAAGGTCAAGGAAAGGGATCCCGTGATCCTGGGAACACTGCAACTGTCATGAATACATGCCAGTTTCCAAGCATCGGAATTTTGATCACATGATCATAGGGAATGCTGGAAGACGGTCATAAATCACATTTTTCAGTGCCATTATAACTTTGAAGGGTCACTAAACGAACTGTTGCAAGTCAAGGACTACCTATAGGTTGATTTCCCCCCCACCCCCAATCTTCATGTAGCATTGTCCCATCATGTTGACGGTCATCATTAGCCCACCTTGGGTGACCTTTGACCTCCTAAAACTAGGGTGGCCTCTCATTATGTCTGTAAGGATCGCCTCTCCTTCCAATTTAAGAAAGTAAGAACTCTTGAAACGTGGTTGTTCAAGAGGATTCTTTTATTAAGCAGAAGTGAAAGCCATCCAGTTAAAGCACGATCTGAATACCCTTAGGCAAGACAAGTAGGATTAAAGCAGTAGAGACCCCTCCCTTTAAGCCAGAATGCAGATTTTCGCCAATACACAAGTGTGAAGATGTTTTCTTTCCTGGCTTCCCTGAGAACCCGAACAAACTTGCATTCCCACTGTTATCCTTTAAAGTAAAATAACCCACATGGCTATCATAAAAATTCCTCCAGGTAAAGAGGATCTCAGGGCTCTTTGGCGCCAGGATATAGGTTGTAAAATATCTCTTGACACAGGCAATGCTAATAAATCGAATCCAAGTCTCCCCCATCCTCCAACTGAATGGCAGTATCACTTTTAGGGATCTGACAATGTCCATCTCTTGGTGATACCGTCGGTCAGAACCTGCCACAAATTTAGACCTCGAAGTAGAAAACAATCCCGGGCCTCGTTTGCTGAGAAAAGTATATTTTTATTGCAGATCAAGTGTATGTCAGTAATGCATAGCCAGAACTGAGATTCGTGTGCTAAAATCTCTACCTTATACTTCCTTCTCCTTTCCCTTCCTTAATTGTCTTTCCTTTCCCACCTCAAGGTAACCAATCAAAATCTTGCAAGCTGTTTTTCTAGCGGTCAGTTCAAGCGTGCTCGGGTGTGCCGCTCCCTCCTCCTTCCAGCTGGGCGACCTTGAAGCAGCTTCTCAAGATGGCACAAGACTTACTTTCGGTTTCCCAAGCATGCCCCCCCCTTCCCCCCCGTTCATCCCCCTTCTCCACAATTTGTGGAATCGCTATGAAATTTATCCAAGGTCTTGGATTTTTTTTTTTTCCTCTTCCAAAGTAGCTATTTAGGTCCGCTACCACTAGATGGCACCTTTATCCTTGGATCTTTCAGCAGAATGACCTATTTGAGCAGCATAGGACGATGAGATAAACGAGTTTTTCTATTTTTATTTTTTAAAAAGTGCTTATATATGGAATGGAATGGCTGTGTTCATACAACCCGCTTAAACGGGGGTCAAAGGTCCCAAAAGCTTGGTTTGCATTTGCATAAAGTCGATGTTAAGCTTGGTTGATCATGAATGAGTCCCATTAAGCAGGTTTGAATTCCATAAACAGGCCCCCTTTTCCTCCTGTGATATTTCCGGCAAAGGTGTGGGAACTGAAAACATGCAGATCGGCGTTCCTTCCTCGCTTTTTGCAATCTTCTCATTATGCAGGAAAGGGGAATCTGTTTCCTGAACCCCGCTTTCAACAGCCCAAAGAGAAGGCTGCAGGGAAGACAGGCAGGCTCGGAGCCGTTGATCTCACCACCGCGATCTTGTGAGATCCGGCCATGAGTGGTGTGTATGGGTTTTTAACGTCTCTTATTGTATATTGTTCATGCTGTCTTTGGTGTAAGCCGCCAAGAGTCCTCGGAGAGTTGGGCGGCATAGAAATACGATAAATAAATAAATAAGTATAAGTATAAGTATAAGTATAAGTATAAGCATAATTTTATTTCTATACCACCCTTATCCCGAAGGACTCAGGGCGGTGTACAGCCTATTTAAAAACACAAGACAAACATCAATTAAAAATTTAAAATTATTAAATAAATTCGGCTCAATTTAAAACCCCAGAAATTTAAAATACTCCAATTTAAAATTATTGATAGCCCGGCCTGGCGGAACAACAGGGTCTTTAGTGCGCAGCGAAACACCCGGAGGTCGGAGATCTTACGTATTTCCGGGGGCAGTTCATTCCACAGGGCTGGGGCTCCCACAGAGACGGCCCTCCCCCTGGGTGTCACCAGCCGACATAACTTGGCCGATGGCACCCTGAGGAGACCCTCTCTGTGGGAGCGGACTGGCCGGTGGGAGGCTACTGGTGGCAGAAGTCGGTCTCGAAGGTACCCGGGTCCTATGCCATGGAGCGCTTTAAAGGTGGTAACCAACACCTTGAATCGCACCCGGAAGACCACTGGGAGCCAGTGCAGCTCGCGCAGAAGGAGTGTCACGTGGGCACAACGAGTTGCGCCCATAACCACCCGCGCGGCCGCATTCTGGACCAGTTGGAGCCTCCAAGTGCTCTTCAAGGGAAGCCCCATGTAAATAAATAAAGACATAGTAGTCTCCCAATATGTTAGGGGCTGCCAGAGAGAGGAAGTGGTGGAGTGATCAACCTATTTTCCAAAGCACCTGAAGGCAGGACAAGAAACAACGGATGGAAACTAATCAAGGAGAGAAGCAACCTAGAACTAAGGAGGAATTTCCTGTCAGGGAGAGCATTTAAATCGGTGGAACAACTTCCCTCCAGAAGTTGTGGGTGCTTCAACACTGGAAGTTTTTAAAGAAGAGATTGGACAGCCATTTGTCTGGAATGATACAGGATCTCCTGCTTGAGTAGTGGGGTGGACTTGAAGACCTTCAAAGTCCCTTCCAACTCTATTATTCTATGTTCTGGTCCCGCTTTAGGCACAAAGCCAACTGGGCGATGTATGAGGTTTGGACTGAAAGACCTCCAAGGTTTCTTCCAACAGTAACCATTCTTCGTTCTATATGTTCTATCTGCGTAGCCGTAAAGTTTATGGAATGACATCCGGCAATCTCACTTACCTGTGTGGATAAAATCTGGCTTCAAAGATGTTTTCTCCCTCTCTTTAACAATATTATAATCTGAAATATACCTCAGAATTAAAAGGACTGGGTAATGGCGGTGTTTACTACTTGAAAAGCTTCGAAAAAGAAGAGGGAGAACGAGTGGACCATGCAAGATGATAGGTAGCTCCGTTACTCTGTTATTCTGGCATCGGTTGACTCGTCTGTCCAGCTTTAAAACATTCTTCACACCGTGATCTTTTAGCAACGGGGTGGTTTTCCCCCGCACCGTCTCCTCATGTCTTGCTTGACACATGGAAAGGCGCGCCGGTGTAGAAAGGAAGAAAGGAAGCCTCGCCTTGGGCCACGCTCTCAAGATAAGCACTGAACTTGAGAGGCCTGATTTCGTACACTTCCTTGTTCCTCTTCCCGCACTACTTCCCGAAAACCAGCCGTCCGTGGCCCAAGCATCGCAGCCGTGACTTTGCTAAGAGGTCTCGTTGTGCCCAGAGCAGCTGTCAGCATCGTTCGCTGTCACAATCAGCTGAGGGCTCTGATTCAAGATGAGGCTGGATCATGAGCTCCTAGGACAACACAAGGCCAAATGTCCTTTCCCCTTTAGGAATGGAGCTGAAATTTTCAGAGCCGGAAGGGCTTCAGGGATGGTGGGGTGGAGTGGAGGATGGATCTGCTAGTCCAGCTTTGATTGGCACCAGAGGTTCCTTGAAGCTGGTAGGAGGTAGGGAGAGAAAGGTACCATTCAGCTTTAACACCAGTATTCCACCAGCACAAGACCAAGGGCTGAATGAGGAGATTTTTTGGGATTTCAAACATCCAAAAGGGATGAATTGAAGGGAGAGTTCACACGCAGACTCCCGCCCCTAAAGGAGGGCCAAAGGCGCCCCATTGCTGATTTCTTACAAAATGGTGCTGGCATCATTGCCCTTTTAGTGAGCTCTGCAATTCTTTTTTTTTTTTTTTGGTTTTAAAAAACAAACTTTATTAGATTTTAAAAAAAATAAAATTATATAAAACATTCACAACCTTAAAATACAATCAACAGTATCAACAAACAACAAGTATATATAATGTATATAAGTATAAATATACACAGTGACTTATTTCCTTTTTTTCCTTGATGACGGTGTATAATTATTACTTTTAATTTCTTACTAAATTTTGACTTTACCTTCTTTTCCATTGGTTTATCCACTCATACCAACTGTCCCATACCTTAAAATACTGTGAGTCTTCCTTATCTTTCAATTTCAACGTTAGTCTATCCATTTCTGCACATGTATAAATTTTTTGAATTATTTGCTGCTCCGTTGGCAATTGATCTGTTTTCCAGACTTGTGCTAGGGCTAACCTAGCTGCTGTAATTATATGTAATATTAGGTACTTTTTTCTTTTCTAATGTTTTGTTTAAGCATTCCTAACAAAAAGATTTCTGGTTCTAACTCAATATCCTCCGCAATTATTTCTGACATCCAAATTTTTATTTTTATCCAATATTTCTTAATTTTTGGGCAAAGCCACCAGACATGATAGAAGGTTCCCTGTGCTTGCTTACATTTCCAACACGTTGGATTAAGATTTGCATACATCTTCGCCAATCTCGCAGGGGCTAGATACCATCTGTACCACATCTTGTAGTGGTTCTCTTTATATGCTACCGATTTTGTTATTCTACAGTTGGTTTCCCATACCCTTTCCCATTCTTCCAATTGTATGTTTTTACCAATATTCCTTGCCCAGGCTATCATTTGTCCTTTGACTAGATTTTCTGCTAGGTTGAATTCTAATAAGTATTTGTAAATCTTTGAAATCAAATTTCCATCTTTAGCTCCTAATAATTTGTCTAGTCAGTTGGGATTTATTTCGATTCCTCCTTCCTCACGATTGTACCTAGTTTGTATTTGTAAGTAGGGCCACCAATCTATTTCTATACCTTGTTCCCTGAGTTCCTGCCGTGTTTTTAATCTTCCATGGGGATCTAATAATTCTTTATATCTTATTAATTTATGGGGGGCTAATGTGTTGGGGTGCATTGCCGCCTCCAATGCAGATATCCAGCGGGAACCTTCATATAATGTTTATTTTTAATTTCGAACCAAGTACCAATTAGTGAATTTCTTATTATGTGATTTTAAAAATGTTTATAGGTTTTGTTCCTGGCATTCCACAAGAAGGCATGCCACCCCTTTAATAATTCGTGGCCTTCCAATTTTAATAGTCTGTAATTATCCAAATTGACCCACTCCTTAATCCATGTTAGACTCGCTGCCTTATAGTATTTTTCCCTCACTGGTAGGCCAAAACCCCCTCTAGTTCTATCATCCTGTAATATATTTAAATTTATTCTTGGTTTTTTTCCCTTCCATACGAATTTTGATGTTATTTTATTCAGATTTGTAAAGAAGTTTTTCTCTAATTTAACCGGGATAGTTTGAAATAGTAGAGAAACCTCAGGGTATATTCATCTTTATCGTCCCAATTCTTCCTAGCAATGATAGTTTTAGTTTCCCCCATCTTTCTAAGTCATTTTTAATTTGTTGTACTAACTCTCCGTAATTATTATCTTTTATAGCCACATTCCTAGTTGTCAGATTAATTCCTAGATATTTTATCCTCTTAACTGCTTGTAATCCTGATTGTTTTTCTAACTCTTCTATTTGTTTTGCTGTTAAATTTTTAGTTAATATTTTGGTCTTATCTTTATTGACTTTTAAGCCTGCCACTTTACCAAATTTCTCTATTTCTTCTATTAATTTTAATTCTGTTTCTAGTGGATCTTCTATGAAGAATACAAGGTCGTCAGCGAACGCTTGGACCTTGTATTCTTCTTTAACCTTGAGTCCTTTTATATTTTTATTGAGTCTAATTCTTCTAAGTAAATTTTCTAGAGTTAGAATAAAAAGTAGTGGTGAAAGTGGGCACCCTTGTCGTACTCCTCTACTTATTTAAAAAAAAAATTGTTAGTTCCCCATTGACTAGTATCCTTGCTCTCTGTTTTGTATATATGGAAATTATCATCTTTTCGAATTTCTCCCCAATTTCTGCTGTACTGTACTTGATTTGATTGACCTAACTTGGGATTTGATTGGTTACGCTCCATAGCAACCAATTTTCCAAAGAGTCCATCTCCTTCCTCCATGGCAACCACTGTCGTACATTTGGTTATTCTCAAAATTCCAAATCTCCTCATTTGCTAAAAGAAGTTTGAGGATTTCCACAGCAACCTATATGCAATTAAAAGGATGATCACTGATATAATCTACCTTTAATACTCCTTTCAACCTTCACGATGGAGCAATATTAAATTTATAATACTCAAATTAATATCCTGAAGCAACTGGGAGATTGCAACTGGCTCAACAACTTCAGACTTCCCAAAGCTGATGCCCCTCCACCACGTTTGAGACTTCAACTTCCATGGTTCCCAGACCATACTTTCTGGGAAGGATGCTGATTGCAGTCAAAAATCTCTCAAGACTGATCTAGATGTTAAGGCAGAGGTCTTCAAACTTGGCAGCTTTAAAACTTGTGGACTTCAGCTCCCAGAATTCTCCAGCCAGCATAGCTGGCATCCACAAGTCTTAAAGCTGCCAAGTTTGAAGACCTCTGTGTTAAGGTATGAAGTTCATGCTTAAGTCAGAAAACCGTGATCCTTAAAAATTATAGATCTATTTTTCAGATACTTGAAGAGCAATTCCATGAGGCAGAACCTGTTGAAGTTGGATGAACCGTTTCTTTCTGTGCGTAAATATTCCTGAGGGTGGGAATCTGATCATAGAAACCTACACAGTAGTGGCCAAAATTGTGGAAACCTTTTGGGAAAAGTATATTTTCTAAAACCAGCTGATCACACCACTTTTTTTTTTTGGAGTAGTACCATAAAATTATGTATCAATGGAAAGATAATTTAATCAAGAATGTAATGCAATAACTTTTATGAAGGATTTGCTATTAGAATAGCAGTTACAGTATAAAGAAGAAAAGTGAAACACGTAGAAAAAACAAGATATACAAAAATGATCACCATGTCAGTGAATACTTAGCTGGGTAACCTTTAGCATGAATTACGGCCTTACAACGTCTTCCCATGGAGTGAACCAAGTCTTTTAGTTCTGCAGCTGCTATAATGTGAAGCCAAGATTGAACGATGGCTTCTATTAACTGGGTTTTATTGCTGGGTCGCTTCTGACTAACAAGTTTCTTTAGTTGGCTCCATAGATTTTCAATTGGGTGAAGGTCTCGGTTATTCCTAGGCCACTCCAGCAGTGGAATAGGATTATCTTGAAACTCCAAAAAAAAAAAAAAAGTGGTGTTATTAGCCATCAAACCTCAAAAATACACTTTTCCCAAAAGGTTTCCACAATTTTGGCCAGTACTGTAAACTAAATAAGAGGCTAAATAAATTTTTGGAGGCATGCTACGTCAATCCAATTACAGCTAGACCACAATGGAGCCCAAAATTTGTTAAGTGAGTTTTGCCCCATTTTACGACCTTTTTGCCACAGTTGTGAAATCAATCCCTGCAGTTGTTAAGTTGTTAAGCGAGTCACTGCAGTTGTTAAGTGAGCAACATGTCTTAAGTGAAACAGTTAACTGAAAATGGCTTTCTCATTGCCTTTGATTGTCCGAAGGTCGCAGAAAGAGGATCAAATGACCCTGGGACACTGCAACCGTCATAAATATGAGTCAGTTGCCAAGCATCTGAATTTTTATTGCATGACCAGTTGGAGATGCCGCAACAGTCATAAGTGTGAAAAAAACGGCCATAAGTCACCTTTTTCAGTGCCGTTATAACTTTGAATGGCCACTAAATGAACCATTGTAAGTCGAGAACTACCTGTACTGAGAATTCAACATGAATACGGTAGAACTGGATAGCTTTCTGTTGAATTTATCTAGTCCCTTTTCAAAATGTTCAACTTTTATGATCACCATGTTTTTCCGGGCATGAATTCCACTACGTAAAAGAAAGACTTAATCGGTTACCTGTTGCATTCTCTGAGCTAGTTTATTTCAAGTCTTGGGAAAGATTTCCTTGAAAAGTTGGTGACGGTGAGAAGGTGGTTTCCCCATCAGGCATGTGGTGGAACCTCCAGCTCAGGGGTGAGTTCGACTTACCTTTACTACCGCTTTGCAACGGGGGCCCGCATGTGCTTTCACTTCGCTTGCGCGCACGCGTGCCTGTGCTTCTACACAGAAGCTTCTTGATGATGTCAAGGTTAGTGGGCGGAGCCTCCCGCCGGTTTTACTACCGGTTCTATAGAACCGGTCCGAACCGGGGGCAACCCACCACTGCTCCAGCTAGACCGGACGGAGGGATTTAAGAGGGAGCTGAGTTTCCATGCATGGCAGAAAGCAACACAGGTGTGCCCTCCCCGAGAATTCCTGAAGCCTTAGCTGACCGTTGCCAAGGGAACGCAGTCAGTCTGGTGAGATTCTAGTAACATAGGTGACTAGCAATAAAGTTTCCGCTTAAGACTATCCATCAGTGGTTCTGGTCACTTGTGCCTGACAACAAGCCTTTTCACAAGAGAAGGTCCTCTCATAGCTAAATAGGTGTTGTGGCCCGTCAGCGGCTTGTGCGGATTGTAGCTGATTCTGACAGCAAGGAGGCTGGTGTGGTGCTGCGTCAGCAGCCTGTGCAGCTGGCATTCGAGTCGGACAGTGAGGAGGCTGGAGAAGATGTGGTGCCAGAGGCGGGGATTCAGCCAGGGCCTTCAGAACCTCCAGAAGCTCCCTTAAGTGAAGAAGACGAAGAGGAGGAGCCTCTTTTCGATGCAAGGGCACGCAGAGCAGCCAAAAGGCATGAGTGGCTCCTCAGGAGGAGGTCTCCTCGAGAGTAAAGCTTGGGGCTAATTGGCCACTCCCTTAGCCTATTTAAGGAGGAATGCCGACTGAAGCAATTTGTAGGGAACAACTTTAGTTCACTCTCCTTCGCGTCTGGATTCTCTGCAAATTGCTTCTGGACTTTCTGCCAACCTTAGTAAGATTGTGATTACTTTATCTTAGGTTTCTTGTAGGCTGTTAAGAAAGTTTATTAACAGCCTTTGTTTTGAAAAAGACTGAGTTATTTTAGTAAATTAAGTTTTGTACAAACTTTGTGTGTGCTGTGTTCTTTGGGGTCCGTAGCTGCGGCAGAACAAAAGGTAGGGTGAAGATTGGTGGTGGCCAACGTGGCAACCCAACCTATTTTCCCTTGCCCCCAAATACACGGAACTAACAGCAGTACATGGTAGTCGCTTAAATTCATTGGTAAGATAATTCTAGTTCTAGGACTTAGGATCATAGGGTTGGAAGGGACTTTGGAGGTCTTCTAGTCCAACAGTCAGTTGCTCCTCTTTGCTTTCTTTGAAGCTCGCCATAGCCGGGGAGGGGGTATCTGGAAGGGGAAGTGTGCTGGAGGCGTGAAGGAATGTTGTGGGGGAATTGGGGAGTATAGACACTAACAGGAACCAGAGGTGCCAAACTGAGCCATCTGCCGAGCTTCAAGGATGCCAGACCTGGGAAAGGAATGTATACAGTCGCCTGTGGCACCGAGTTCCCAAAACATCGGAATGAGACCTGATTTGACTGGGCTCCCAGGGGGGAAGGATTTTGGACATTGGGGGATTGCTTTCAATCTACGATTTTCGCATGGTTTTTCCTCTGAGCTTCCCTCATCCGTGCTGCACTCAGCATCTCGGTACAAATACCTTTTCTCTAAATCCTATGGAGTCAAAGGTCTTTCTTTCTTGGGAGCAGCTGGGGCTAGTCTGACACCAACCCCCTGCCCAAACTGATCCTCTCGTTAATTTGGTCTATTTCACGAGAGATTAAGGTAAAGTAAGAGGACTGTGAGACTGGCCCTAATGGGACATGTCTTCACACCAGTGGTGAAATGTAAAATTTGTTACTGCCGGTTCTGTGGGCGTGGCTTGGTGGTGGTGGGTAATGTGACTGGGTGGATGTGGCCATTTTTTTTTTACTTTTAAAAGTATTTTTTTCTATAACCTTAAGAGGTTGCAGAAAAAAATGCTTTTAGAAGCCTCTGACCATCAGGCAACTCAGCTGGAATCGCCAGAGGCTTTTAAAGGCATTTTTTTCCCTACAACCTCTTTGGGTGAAGAGGTTGTAGAAAAAATGCTTTTAAAAGCCTCTAATGATCCCAGCTGAACCGCGCGATCATCAGAGGCTTTTTTAAAAAAACTTTTAAAAGCATTTTTTCAGCCTAAGGAGTTGTAGAAAAAATGCTTTTAAAAGTTTGTTTAAAAAAGCCTCTGATGATCACGCCGCTCAGCTGGGCATGGGGGTGGGACCCGCAAGGATTTTTGCTACTGGTTCTCCGAACCATCCGCTTCCATCGCTACTGGATCGGGCAATCCGGTCTGAACTGGGAGCCTTCACACACATGTCTTTTGCAGAAGAAAACCACAATTAAACAACAACCAGAAGGTGAAAGAGGAAAACTCTTGGTGGTACAGACAAACATTCTCTTTATTAAGCTACACATGAATTTTTCCATTAGTCAGAGAAAGAAATTGGCAGTGTCTAATAGATCACAGAAACCTCACCAATTGGTAATAGAAAGGCTTAGAAAGATCTGGCATTTTTTTTTTCTTAGAGATGTGTATAGGTTTTGTTTGTGTGTGTATGTGTGTATGTGTGTTTAGTTTTCTTCTGCATTTTGGTTCCAGATTTTAATTGAAAAAGGTTGCAATTGGCTTTTCCCAGCAAAGGTACTCCTTACAGGTGAAATGTGAAGACCTCCGATCGCTTAATCAGAGGGAGAAATGACAAAATGTTGGTCGTGAAAATGGTGGCTTTTAAAATAACAGAAACACTACATTCGGTTTTGTTTTTCATGTTTTTTTTCATATTTTTTTGTTGCTTTTTATGTGTGTTTTTAATTTTTATATCGTTTTTTCCTAGTTTTTTTGTCTTTTTTTTGTTTGTTTTTGCGGCACAAACAACCCCACAAGAGAGAGAGAGAGAGAGAAAGAGAGAGAGGAAGAGAGAGAGAAAGAGAGGGAGGAAGAGAGAGAGAGGGAGGAAGAGAGAGAGGGAGGAAGAGAGAGAGAAAGAGAGGGAGGGAGAGAGAGAGGGAGGAAGAGAGAAAGAGAGAGGGAGGAAGAGAGAGAAAGAGGGAGGAAGAGAGAGAAAGAGAGGGAGGAAGAGAGAGAAAGAGGGAGGAAGAGAGAGGGAGGAAGAGAGAGAGGGAGGGAGGAAGAGAGAGAGGAAGAGAGGGGGGGGAGGAAGAGAGGAGAGAGAGAAAGAGAGGGAGGAAGAGAGAGAGAGAGAGAGAGAGAGAGAGAACAAGAGATACCACCACAAAACATAAGGACTGGAAGAGGAAGAAGGGAATGAAAAGCAAGATGAAGAAATGGATTCACAGCAGTCATGAAAACTTTATAAAATAAAATGAAATCAAATTCAGAGAGAGGAATTAAAAAAAAAATCCTCCCAACTCAATTAACCCCCCCCCCCAAAAAAGGACTGAAAATGGGTGTATGGTACAAAGTAGCCTTCAAAGCAGAACCAACATCAAAACAAAATCACAGAGAGAATTTCGGCCCCTTGGGCCAGTGACAGCTGTGCTTCTGTAGAAACAAAATATACAAAACCAGAGAGTGAACCAGACAAGCAGGACAATCATTATTAAACCCTTCCATCCACCTCCCACCCCCAAATAAAACGTATCCCGTTTTGTTGACCGGTCGTAAAGTGATGGTAGTGCCCAAAAAGTGTTTTGGGAGGACTTTCATGGAGGATCAAGGGGAGGGAGGAGGTTGCAAATATGTATAGCAATGATTTATGATTATGAAAATAAACCTGGATATTTCCCATTGGTGGCCATCTTGGTGCATCTAAACCTATCTCTATCAGCTTTGAACCTAAGCTGTGGGAAATGTATTGGTCGTAGTGCCTCCCTTTCTCCGTGTCCTGTGGAGAAAAAACAGCACCTGTTATGATAGGGAGGAAGGATTGGGAGGCAAGACCAAAATTCCCAAAACTTCTGGGTCATTTTGCTCTACTGTCTATTATGAGGAGCTCCTCTGGCTAATTCCAAAACATTCACCCAAAGCAAAACAAAGAATGCCCCTTTTCAGCTATCAAGGTTCTGACGAGGCCGTCACAACCATCTCGGAAGGGAAGCTGCCTTCCTCAGAATTGGTTCACCCCGTGGGTGTGTTTGTGTACGTGGAGAGAGGGAGCGAGCAAAAAGTGGCATGTAGGTAAGTCTGCGTGTAGATATGAAGGTGTGGTTGGGTGTTGCTTGCGTGTGTCAGCAGGAAGGACCTGAGCAATCCTTCTGTTCTTCCCCCAGCACCTGTGTCGAGCAAATTTTTGATTATTCTCATCTTCTCTTTTTGGAGTTGGCTTGCTCGTCTCCCAAATATCAAAAGAGTTGGGCGAAGACTCCCTTTCATTGCATCTCATAAAACTAGCCATGATTCTAACACAGCAGGACACGTCAAGGCAATGCAAAAAAAAAAAAAAAAAAGAGCCTGTGTCAACCTAAGGCTGGAGTTTGGGAGCAGAAAGCCTACTCTAGGAAGTTCAGAAGATGGTTTGGGCCCAGAACACAAATCCGGGTGTTGCATGCATGGATGGGGGTACCCCAAAGAAGCACTAAAAGGAACCGCCCTCTCCTAGTTACAGTCAAATAATAAATATTATTGGTTCTAGGTTGGTTCTAGGTGGTCCTTGCCCACCAACAGTTCGAAAGCATGCAAATGCGAGTAGATAAATAGGTACCCCCTTCAGTGGGAAGATAACAGCATTGATGAAGATAACATCAACTCCGTGATGTCATGCTGGCCACATGACCACGGGAATATCTTCGGACAACGCTGGCAAGAAATGGAGATGAGCACCGTGCCCTCTAGAGTCGGACATGACTAGACAGGGAAACTTTCACCTTTAATCAAACGTTGTACTAACTTGATGGTGCTCCTTGGTAAGAACTTGTCCTTGTCCTTGACATCTAAGGGTGAATGTCCTCTCCTCACTTGATGGGGCCAATGTGGCAAGTCCAACTTTCAAACCACGGATGGAATTTTTCCCCTTTCTTGGTCTCCCTTGTGGATGGGAAGGGGAAACAGGAAGGACCAAATTTATCAACTTTAGCTTGGAGGAAAAAGGAAGGGATTCCTAACAAGCTAAGAGTGGGGTGGCTGTACAGTGTGGTCTCTTTGTGGAGGGACGCTGGGGAAGCCTGCACATTTTTTTCCAATTTTCCCTTTGCCTTCCTTTGCTTTTAACCCTTCCAAAGCTGACGGGACCAACAAACTGGGAACGCTCGGTGTTGAAGACACTTTTCCATACATAAAGGTATCTTTAAAAATCCTTTAGAGCTAAGGGGAGGGAAAAAAAAGGCCTTTCCTTAAAGCACCCTATGCATAAATGCCTTAAAAAAATAACATTGCTACTTTTTATTTTTATTTATTTTCGTGAAAAGAAAACGGTTTCCTTTTTAAACTTGCAGGAGAGAGTACATTCTTAAAGATGCGGCTAGACGCTTTAGAAAAATTAACTGGTTTAATCACTCGGTTATTCATTATGATTTTCCTCTATATTTCCTGAAGGAAGGAAGGAAGGAAGGAAGGAAAAAAAACAAACACCAGAGGCTGAATTATCTGCCATCAAGTTACTTAAACAGGAAAGAAGAACTAAGTTCCCGAGATAGGGATATGGGAATCCTTTGGAGGCAAACTTAAAAAATTCCAAAGTGCATCTCTGTATGCATTTGTCCGTATAATCACGATGCCTTTTTAGTTACCAACTTGCATGGTTCTTTTTTACTGTATGTGTATGTGATTTGTGTGTTTGTACATGTGTGTGTGTGTATGTGTGTGTGTGTGTGTGACTCGCACTTTGTTTTGCCTTTTTTTTCCAAATATTTTATTATATATTATTATTATTATTATTTTTCCTCTCGCTGTGATTGTTTCCAAAGATGCTGCTTGCTATACAGGATGGGAGGAGGAAGGGGGAAGGAAGAGGGGAGAGGGAGGGGTCAGTATAAGCCGCAGCCTCGAAGATTGTTGGCAATGATGATGTCGGTGACGGCATCAAATACGACCTGGATGTTGCCTGTGTCTGTTGCACAGGTCATGTGACAATAAATCTCCTTGTTCGGCGAACGGTTTTTGCTTTCAAATTGTGCTTGGATATAGGCTGCTGCGTCTTCGTACGTGTTGGGTCCTGCGGAGAAGGAAGAATTCATTTCAGTTAGTTGTCGGGAGCAAACTTTGGTGTAGTGGGGCCTGAGGTGGCCCTGAGTTCTAGTCCTGTCTTAGCCAGCTGGGTGGACCTTGGGCCAGCCATTCTCTCTCAGCCCTAGGAAGAAGGGGCTGGCAGATGGCTTCTGTGCCCAAATCTATTTGAACAAGCCCAGCCCATGGTTGAGAGCCAGGTGTGGTGGGTAAGGCATCAGGCTTGATACCAGGAGATTAAGAGTTCTAGTTTTGCCTTAGGCACAAAGCTAGCTCGGTGACTGTAGGCCGGTCACTTTCTCTCAGCCCTAGGAAGGAGGCATTGGCCAACCACTTCTGTGCCCAAGTCTATTTGAATCAGCCCAGCCCATGTTTGAGAGCCAGGTGTGGTGGGTAAGGCATCAAGCTTGATACCAGGAGATTAAGAGTTCTAGTTTTGCCTTAGGCACAAAGCTAGCTCGGTGACTGTAGGCCGGTCACTTTCTCTCAGCCCTAGGAAGGAGGCATTGGCCAACCACTTCTGTGCCCAAATCTATTTGAATCAGCCCAGCCCATGTTTGAGAGCCAGGTGTGGTGGGTAAGGCATCAAGCTTGATACCAGGAGATTAAGAGTTCTAGTTTTGCCTTAGGCACAAAGCCAGCTGGGTGACTGTAGGCCGGTCACTTTCTCTCAGCCCTAGGAAGGAGGCATTGGCCAACCACTTCTGTGCCCAAACCTATTTGAACCAGCCTAGCCCATGTTTGAGAGCCAGGTGTGATGGGTAAGGCATCAAGCTTGATACCAGGAGATTAAGAGTTCTAGTTTTGCCTTAGGCCAGGGGTGGGCAACTGTGGCCCTTTTACAACCTGTGGACTTCAACTCCCAGAATTCCTGAGACAGCCAAGCTAAATAAATAAATAAATAAATCTGCTTGTCAGAAGGTCGGAAAAGGGGGGGGGGGTTTATAAATGTGAACCAGTTGCCAAATTGGTCAAATTTTCATCATGTGACTATGGGGCTGCTGTAACAGTTGTACAGTAGTGGCCAAAATTGTGGAAATCTTTTTGGGAAAAGTGTCTTTTTGAGGTTTGATGGCTAATAACGCCACTTTTTTTTTTTGAGTTTCAAGATAATCCTCTTCCATTGCTGGGCTGGCCTGGGAATAGCCCAGACCTTCTTAACCCAACGGAAAATCTATGGAGCCGGATAAAAAAACTTGTTAGTCAAAAGCGACCCAGCAATATTTTTATGTTGTTGTTTTTTTCTTTTCTTTTTTAAAATTTTAATCTAAAATAAAACTTAAAAAAAAAAGCGACCCAGCAATAAAACCCAGTGAATAGACGCCATCATTCAATCTTGGTTTCACATGATAACAGCTGCAGAACTAAAAGATTTGGTTCACTCCGTGGGAAGACGTTGTAAGGCCGTAATTCATGCTAAAGGTTACCCAACTAAGTATTAACTGACATGGTGATCATTTTTGTATATCTCGTTTTTTCTACGTGTTTCACTTTTCTTCTTTATACTGTAACTGCTATTCTAATAGCAAGTCCTTCATAAATTACATTCAAACATTACATTCTTGATTAAATTCTCTTTCCATTGATATATAATTTTATCGTACTACTCCCTCCCCTAAAAAAAGTGGTGTTATTAGCTAGTTTAGCTAGTAACCCCTACGGCAGAGGATCACTAGTATTGTTAGTACAGAGTGTATCTGAGGCAGTAGATGGTGTACTGTCATATGATCTATCTATATTTGTAAAATATACTCCCCTTCTATGTGTATTTTAATTTGGTCTTTGACCGCAATAAAAGCTTACTTACTTACTAGTTTTAGAAAATATACTTTTCCAAAAATGAGCAAATTGACATTTGAAATTAGAGAACAAGATGATAAACAATACTATAAGATATGGGACCTATTTTATCAATGGTTAGATAAAAAAATATGGAAATGAAATATGGTAGAGATCTTCACAATACAAGAATTGTAGAACTATGTGAAATATAACATAAAGATGTATTATTATTGGATAGATTCAGGAGGACGAAATGAATGTTATAATAAAAATTAACTCAAATCTTAGAATATTTTGAATAATAATGAGGGAAGAAATAGCTATAGCCAAATAAATGATTAATGAGGATAATAATATATAGATATATATTAGGTCGATGATATGAGAATTTAGGTAAACTGTAAATTGTAAGCTATGAATTTGGTGAATGATGCACAAAAGATTTGTAACCAATCGACACACTGTTTGCAATTGAAGATGGTTTTATGTATGTTTGTTTAAAATTTTTTAAAGAATTAAAAAAAAAGAAAAGAAAAGAAAAGAAAATACACTTTTCCCAAAAGGTTTCCACAATGTTGGCCACTAATGTAGGACAGTCTGTGCAAAGAACTTTATTTTTTGCACCGATTCTCTGTAATACAAGGAACCCCATCCTCTACACACACATACACACAAACACACACACACACCATGCATTCTCTGAGTAGGCCTCCGGGACTCACACTCCATTCAAGTCACGATGCAGTGGAGCCAACTGCATTCACTTCAATGAAGGGAAGCCATGATGTCACTTGCCTCCATTGAAACTCCTGGTGTCACTCACTCTGACAGCCCCCTCTGGGACAATCACAAGTCTGAAAGGGGTTTTTGGCTGTGTGTTATTCTCTGGAAAACCAGGGTTGTTGTTGTTGCTTCACAAAGTTTAATTAAAAGCATCTTTTGCTTTGAAGCATCGCTCAAGCACTCTTCCTTGCATCTTTGCAGCGTTCCCAATTCCAGTGTGTTAACACAAGGCTGAAACTCTTTATCCTGGAAATTTCTTAATTGCACCGGGTAATGGTGGTGTTTCTCAGGGATTATTGACAGAGGAGGGAAGAAGTTTTAAGCAACAAGAACCCAACTGGTGTATATGGGTACAAAGAAGGAATCCCTGGGCTATCAGACTCCTGAATGCAAAATACCATCGTAACTACATAGTATGATGGACTTGCAGGGCCGGTGCAACGTGTAACATGTTCACACTGGGGCAATAGGACTGGGGGTTTCGTTAATATGATTTATTGGGTTAGGGATTTTCTGTTTCCAATGTGAGTTGTATTGTGTTGAAGGTGGGGGGGGGCACTAAGGGAGCTCCCGTCAATCTCATTGTACATATGTTGTGCAGTGACAATAAAGGTTATTATTAAGGTAGTGCCCCAAAAAACCATCTAGAGCTTTTAAAAAGATTATATCCATGGCCTAAACTCATGTTTCGAATTTCACTCGAGAACATAAAGATCCTTCGAGATTTGGCTATCCCTGTGATCTGTGGCTATTTTAAATTATATTTTAAAATTCAGGCGTCTTATCCAGGTTAATAAGACCACAGTTATATTAGAACCTGTTAGTATTCCATGGAACCTCTGCCAACAGCTGGACAGAAAAGTGGGAACTTCCTAAACCAGTGTTTCTCAGCCCCAGCAACTTTTAAGATGGTGAACAACTCCCAGAATTCCCTCGCCAGGTTGGCAGGAGAATTCTGGGAGTTGATGTCCTTAAAGTTTGCTGGGGGCTAAGAAACACTGTTCTAAGGCTAAGATAAGGGCTGTGTTACTCTCCATTCATTCTTCTGAATCAAATCTTTGAATTATTGAATGAAATCAAAATAGATGCCTTCAGAATGATTTTTTTTTAAAAAAAAAACACACCTTGGTTGCCATTCAGAGGCTGAAGGGAATTTTGTACTTATGCAAACAGGCTATTTCTGATTGGAGCCCAAAGAATTGCAAATCCCGGCTGACTCATTTTTTTTGTTAAAAAAACAACAACTGTGCAGTTGAATTGGATTGATTCGACTTCAAGCTTTCAGATTCAAAAGGTGGTGTTGCACAATTTTAGAAGACCACACGGAATGTTTTGGAAGTGGGGCTGAATTAAGAGCTATAGCAATTCTTCTTCTTCTTGTGCCGTGTCCGTCATCGGACATTGGCGATCATGTAAACTTCAATACTCCTTTACAGCGGTCTCTGGGTGGTTTACAATGCCAGCATATTTTCCCCAACAATCTGGATCCTCATTTTACCAACCTCGGAAGGGTGGAAGGCTGAGTCAACCTTGAGTCGGTCAGGATCGAACTGCTGACAGTCGGCAGAGTTAGCCTGCAATACTGCATTCTAACCACCGCATATCCATGGCGCAAGAGCTGGGGAATTCTATGAGTCGAAGTCCACACATCTTAAAGTTGCCCAGGTTGAAAAACAGAAATCTAACAATCCCAGACAGAGCGCTCCTTACCTGTGTATTCAGGGAAGCAGATGGTCAGAGGTGATTTTTTTATCTTCTCACCAAACAGGTCTTTCTTGTTGAGGAAGAGAATGATGGAGGTATCAATGAAGAATTTGTTGTTACAGATGGAGTCAAAGAGCATTAAAGACTCGTGCATGCGGTTCTGCATCGGAAAGAAAGAAGGAGGCGGTGGAAGAGGAGAAAAAAGGGGGATTGGAGAGAGAGAGAGAGAGAGAGAGAGAGAAACCAAGTTAAGCTTAAGAGAAAAGAACAATGGCCAAGCCAGCAGTGAAAATACCGAAGTTAAAGAACCCTGTTGGATGAATTATCATTTAGGATGCAGAAGAAGGAAGAGAATCAGAGGTTAATTTCATTTGGGTTTTGTCCCCGTCTTCATGCTGCTGTCTCTCTCTCTCTTTTTTTTTTTTTGCATTACTTTGAGCATGTAATTCAGGTTTAAAAAAAAAAGATGAGGTCATGGCTGCCACTGTTTGGAAGTCCTAATGCTTTCTTCCTAGTTTTCTTGCTCCTTTAAGTCATCCAGAAAATTCACCTCGCGCGATAGAGTTGGTGAGAATAAGAAAGATGATACACCTAGTTGAGGAAGTGAAAAAAGTCAGAAGTCGCTGTTTTCTTATCCTTTTTATCTTCTGCATTTATCTATCATCTATCTATCTATCTATCTATCTATCTATCTATCTATCTATCTATCTATCTTCTTTCCTGTCATTCTTTCTTTCTTTCTTTCTTTCTTTCTTTCTTTCTTTTTCTTTCTTTTCTTTCTTTCTTTCCCTTTCCTGTCTTTCTTTTCTTTTCTTTCTTTCTTTCCCTTTCCTGTCTGTCTTTTCTTTCTTTCTTTCTTTCTTTCCTTCCCGTCCCTCCCTCCCTCCCTCCCTTCCCTTCCCTTCCCTTCCCTTTCTCTATTTTTGTTTCTTTCTTTTTCTTTCTTTCTCTCTCTCTCTTTCCCTCCCTCCCTCCCTTGATATTTCTTTGTGTTTGTACTTTAACTCACAATAAACTCCAATTTTTTAAAAAAACAGACTTATTTCAGTGGTGTAGTCATAGCTTTTTTGATCTTCTGCTAGTTACCTCCCTTTCTTCCTCTATGCTATTCTGTATTCTTTAAATTCTTTACATCTTTATAAAAAATTTTCAAATCTCTATGTGCACTCTTCTCTTTCTCAGGAAACTGTTAGGATGAACAATTTCCTTAGTAAGAAGTGGTGTAGACATGTTCCGCTATATTTTTACATATGAATTTCCTCCCATCTGTCTTTGTTAGTTAAAGGTGAAGGAGCCTCTGCAGTTTTTACTCCGCTAGTTGTTGTTGATTCTACGGGGTGGTGCATTTCTATGGTCATTTCTATGGTCATGTGGCTAGTAATGGATGTCACGGAGCGTCGTTACCTTCCCACCAAAGTGGTACCTATTTATCTACTTGCATTTGCATGTTTTCAAACTGCTAGGTTGGCAGGAGCTGGGGTGAGGACGGGAGCTCACCCCATCGCATGGCACTCGGGTCTCAAACCTGGACTGTCGGTTTTCCAGCCGACAAGTCCAACCTCTTAACCTCAAGCCATCGCACCGCCCTGTACTTTGTAGAGGGAAATCCAATAAAGTGTCTCGGACACTAGAAAATAGCTGGCACTTTATTAAAGATTTGGTAACTAATAAATACATGACAGCCAATAAATTATTACAATAAGAATCAAAAGAACTCTCGGACTGGACTGAGGCTCATTCACACATCATACAAAATGATCATTAAAACCGTTGTGGCTGATCCAACATGGAAAAAAAAATCGGAATAAAAAGATTCTGCAGCTAATTTGCAAACATAAAGGAGAGGTTCAGCAAACTCCCGTCTCCTTCAAAACTCTTATCTCTGTAAAGCATTTTAAGCAGCCAGCAGGAAAAAAGAAAGAAAAAAGAGGCATGATAGGAAAAAAAAAAAAGGAAATATCAAGAAGACTGGATAATATATTACAGGGTTGCATAGGACTCTCCAGATTGGCTCCAGACCCATTATTATTTTTTTATTGCGACAGAAAGGGAAAATCATTAAATACATGTAGATCTAAAGATACCTTTGTGTTGCGCTCAACTCCCTGGAAAGTCATGGGCACATCCAAACAATTTCCTTGCCAGCCATATATTTTATTTATTGATCTAATGATGCTCATAACCCATTCCATTTCCAGGAAACTCTGGATGGTAGAGGATAACAGCCACCATTATAAACATACTTTGCCATTGATTTCTACCTGCACCCTTTTCCCTTCTTTTTCTACAATAGTGGCCACAATTGTGGAAAAGTGTATTTTTGAGGTTTGATGGCTAATAACACCACTTTTGTTTGGAGTTTAGAGATAATCATATTCTACTGCTGGAATGGCTTGGGAATAGCCCAGACCTTCACCCAATTGAAACTCTATGGAGCCGACTAAAGAAACCTGTTAGTCAGAAGCGATCCAGCAATAAAACCTGGTTAATAGAAGCAATCCTTCAATCTTGGTTTCACATTATAATAGCTGCAGAGCTAAAGGACTTGATTCACTCCATGGGAAGACATTGTAAGGCTGTCGTACATGCTAAAGGTTAACCGACGTGATAATTTTTGTACATCTCGTTTTTTCTATGGTGATCATTTTTGTATATCTCTATTTTTTCTACGTGTTTCACTTTTCTTCTTTATACTGTAACTGCTATTCTAATAGCAAATCCTTCATAAAAGTTATTGTATTACATTCTTATTTAAATTATCTTTCCATTGATATATAATTTTATGCTACTCCAAAAAAAAAAAAAGTGATGTTATTAGCTAGTTTTAGAAAATACACTTTTCCCAAAAGATTTCCAGAATTTTGGCCACTACTGCAATTTGCAGCCCTGGAATTCTCTGAATGTCTCCCATCAAAGGCCCAACTGGCCGGATCCTATTTAGCTTCAGAGCTCAGCAAAAGGTTGGTCAGATGCTCCCACTTGTTGAGACACCTATCGATAAACCCGATAAAAAACAGTTTCCAGGGTATAATCTCTAAATCTCTGATCAAACAATTTGGGATGGCCAATGTCGGAATCCCATCGAATTATTCAATATTGCCAAAAATCAGGAACGAGATTTTCTGCCTTTTTAAGGTGGAAAACAAAGTAAAATTGTAACACAGACGTTCTGCTAGATCAAATGTTTTTCAATAAAATGACAAAAAGCAGCGTTGGGCTGATGCACCTTGATGCATGCAAAAAAGGGCTGGAGGTTGTGGCATGATGCTGCTTGCATCATGTGCCCCCCTCACTCCTCCTACCACTATAGCATAACCCCAAAGTAGGTTGTCAAGTTTCGAGGTCGTCTCAAATAAATTGCATTTCAAACAAAGTCTTTGAAGAAAACTCCCATTTATTAAGCACGACATTCAAAGCGCGACTCATCGTAGCCAAACACTGACTTCCAGACCCAAAACTCTCCCTTTCCGTTCCCCATTCCCCTGCACTCATTGGCCATCTTCCAAGTCACTCTACCCCTATCTACTGCTCCACTCAAAGGAATTTCCCCCCTCCCATCCCATCTCCTAGGGGATATTATCTCCAGGGAAAATAAGTAGGTGAAAAGTCAAACATCCCTTTCCAGATGCCTCCGCTCCTCCTTCTTATGTCAGCACTAGAGTAGATGCAGCTTGAAGTGCTGAAATAGGTTTAATGCAGTCAAGCAACAAAGCTCCCTTGCGTCCCTGTTACAAACTAGGAAATGCAAGGGATTACAGCAGAGGTCCCCAACCCCTGGTCTGGGCACTGGTCCGTGGCCTGCCAGAAACAGGGCAACACAAACAAACGAAGCCCCATCCGTGGGATGCAGGCAGCACATGAAACTATGGCCCCTCCAGTCCACGGAAAAACCTCTCTCCACGGAACCAGTTCCTGATGTCCAAAAGATTGGGGACCACATCACTGGATTACAGGGTCGTTAAAAGAAAAAAAAGTCACATAAATCACAACTTGCTGGCTTCACACACCACACAAACCTATAAATAGGATGGTGATGGCGAATCTATGGCATGCATCAGATCTCCATGGCGTTTGTTTTGTGAGCTTCTGTTTCCCTGCAAACAACAAAACGGAAGGTCACGAAAGAAAAAGATCTTACTTCTCGCCACGCTGCCGGTGTTGGGATGCCCCACCTCTCTCCAGCCAGCAGGTCTTCGGGTCTCTACTGCACATGCACGCATGTTTTTGCATGTCTGCGTGCATGTCCATGCATGTCCGTGTATGCACACGTGTGCATCTTTCAGTTTGGGCATGTACGCACATGCAGTTTGGGCAGTCAGTGTCTAAAACAGGGGTCTCCAACCTTGGCAACTTTAAGCCTGGAGGACTTCAACTCCCAGAATTCCCCAGCCAACACAGCTGAAGTCCACCAGGTTTAAAATTGCCAAGGTTGGAGACCCCTGGTCTAAAAGGTTCACCATCACTGAACGAGAGTTTATGGACCACATGGGTGGATTCTAGACTAAAAAGGAAAGAAGTTACATTATGACTTACAGTGATGGATTAAGGCAGCCTTGATATATAGCCTCAATTATATCTTCGTGCCGAAGAAAAATTGAAAAAGAGATCCCTAAGGTACGAAAAGGCCAAATAGTCATTTGTTTTACATCACCCTCTCCTTACAAGGGGCTACATCAGGGGTGAAATACTCCCGGTTCGGACCGGATCGCCTGATCCAGTAGTGATGGAGGCGGGTGGTTCGGAGAACCGGTAGCAAAAATCCCTGCCCCCCCCATGCCCAACTGAGCCACACGATCATCAGAGGCTTTTTTTTTATTTTTAAAAGCATTTTTTCTACAACCTCTTGGGCTGAAGAGGTTATAGAAAAAATGCTTTTAAAAGTAAAAACAAAGCCTCTGCCAATCAGGCAAGTCAGCTGGGATCGTCAGAGGCTTTAAAAGCATTTTTTAAACAACCTCTTCACCCAAAGAGGTTGTAGAAAAATGGTTTTAAAAGTAAAAAAAAAAAAAAAAAAAGTTGGCCATGCCCACTCAGTCATATTACCCCCCCCCCACCAAGCCACGCCCACAGAACCGTTAGTAACAAAATTTACATTTCACCACTGGGCTACATACAACATGTTATGCAGGCACAGGGAGTAAAATCTCTCTTGGAATGTTCCACACTTTGCAAAACATCTTCCCATTTTGACAGTCACTATTAAATAGGATTGCGGGATATGTTATCCACGGCGAGGCAGTGGTGGGTTGCTCCCGGTTCGGTCCTGTTCTTGCGAACTGGTAGTATCGGTGGCAGGAGGCTCCGCCTACCCGCCTGGACGTCATCATGAACAATCTGCGCATGCTCCCGTTACGAACAGGTAGCGGAGGTAAGTAAAACCCATTCCTGGGGTGAGCATTGTATTACCAAGCAAGCTTTTAACCGTTAACACAAACTGTCTCGTCGTCAGCCCTTCTCTGCAGTGCAGAGATAATAAAAACCCAGCAATTTACTGCTTTGAGGCTCAGTTTGGCGTCATAGGTATTTGTTACAAGCCACCGTGCTGCCATAATGAGATGCGCACAATGATATCATTCCTACCAACGATGTCAGTAGGCAATTCACATCAGTTGAGTCACGATATGAGTTGTTTGGTGCCGATGATGTCACGCAGTGCAATTTGTCATTTGTTTTCTCTTCAATGTGGCACAACAATCAATTCTCTGCTAATGAGCTACAAATATCACCAACATTAATAAGACCTTCAGGGGCATAGAAAGCAATGTAAGATGGCCACAGACAGTGTAAGATGGTTACTGCAACACTGTAGCTCGTCGCACCATGAGAGCTGTCAAAAGCCTCACAACCTCACCTAAACCCACATTTTAAAGCTCACGTCTCATTTAAACGTCAGAATTCAAAGTCATTGGGCTGCAGAAGTCAAGCAGATGTTCTTAAGGGTGTCAATATTGCATTTCTACAATAGCTGTTTCACATTCTTTATGGCAAACGCATTTGTGCATAGCCACAATGTTTGAGTCCAGAGCAAGCATTTCCCTTCCCGTTATATTTTGGCACGGATTTCCTTGGCTTATGACCACAACTGAGCCTAAAATTTCCGTTGCTAAGTGAGACATTCGTTAAGTGAATTTTGCCCCATTTTACGACCTTTCTGGCCACAGTGGTTAAGTGAATCACTGGATCACACGGTTGTTAAGTGAATCTGACTTCCCCCTTGATTTTGCCAAATCCCACTCCTGGCTGGTCTCGCCCACCCCATCCCTCCCAGGAGTCCCCATGTGGCCCATTTTGGATGCAGGTAAATGCAAGCTGTGTGCGGAGGCTCAGGGAGGGTGAAAAATGGGCCTATCGGAAATTCGGGAAGCTCCAGGGGGCCTCCACAGCCTGGAGAGGCCGTTTTCGTGTTCCCAGAGGCTCGAGGAAAGCCTCCGGAGCCCGGGGAGGGCAAAAATGCACCCCTGTGGTGCAGGAGGCCACGCCTACCATGGCCACGCCCACCCAGCAACCGGGCAATGACCCTCTTGCTAAAATTTTTGAACTGTTTCTGACAGTGTTGGTTTTCAGGAAATAAGTGTGTTAGGAATTGGGGGGAAACTACAGTTTAGATTGGAAGAAAAATGGCAGATTTGTAGAGGAGAATTTCTGAATTCTGCTCGAGTCCCGAAAAAGTTAAGATTCTGATCACATTAAAAAAAAAAAGGGCTGCAAGTTTCTAACCCTTCACATTGTGGGCAGAGCTTTAAAAAAAATCTAGAAATAGTGACTTAGGTAACCATGACTCTATGAAGACTTTTCAGAAACGAAGCGATTATTTCTCCATCCTGCCCTTTTCCCTCTGTCGCAAATGGAGAATCAATTAGGCAGACCAGCCACACAGATAATGAGGTATGCTACACAGAATGAAACAATAGCAATAACATAAATGCATCATTGCAAGTTCGGACAGACCAGGTTGGGGACAGACTATCCTGGGGGGAAAAAAAATCTATTTATATGGTTGCTAAAAGTCAAAACCAATTTAACAGCACACAACTAAACATCCATCAGTCAGCAATCTCTTCAAGGTTGTGTGATTTATACATTGCAACATTGATCTTTCTTGTTACTGCATTCCTGGAATACAGAATGATAGCATCCTTAAAGACCCTGTTGTTCCACCAGGCCGGGCTATCAACATAATAATTTTAAATTGGGTGTTTGAAATTTCTGGGGTTTTAAATTGAGCCGAATTATTTAATAATTTTAAATTATTTTAATCGATGTTTGTCTTGTGCTTTTAATAGGCTGTACACCGCCCTGAGTCCTTCGGGAGAAGGGCGGTATAGAAATAAAATTATTCTTATTCTTATTCTTAAAGCATGCAATATGGACCAGAGGTGGGTTTCAGCTGGTTCTGACCAGTTCTGGAGAACCTGTTGTGGAAATTTTGAGTAGTTCGGAGAACCGGTAGTAAAAATTCTGACTGGCCCTACCCCCATCTATTCTCTGCCTCCCAAGTCCCAGCTGATCAGGAGGAAATGGGGATTTTGCAGTATCCTTCCCCTAGAGTGGGGTGGGAATGGAAATTTTACAGTATCCGTCCCCTGCCAGGCCCACCAAGCCACACCCACAGAACCGGTAGTAAAAATTTTTGAAACCCACCACTGATATGGACGCTTTTCATATGAATATTATAGATTAATTCACATTTGCAGAAGGCACTCGTGTTGAAGACGCCGACTATTTCTTTGTGAGCGTGACTCCTTGGAGAAGCCCTTTGTCACTCAGTACTGATTTACTGGTAAATAGGGAAGCTTGCTTGCAAAAGGTGAAGAGAAAAAAAAAATAACCCAGTGTGTCCTGTTTGTTGTGGTTACTCATCCCTGCAGAGGGCAATTATACAACAATGAACTAAGAATATTGCTAAGTTTAACAGGAGCATGTCTCTATTTGCAGATTAATTAACCCTCCCTCTTTTTGTGGCAAAAGATAGAATGTCCTGTTGAATTGCTTTGAGATTAAGACAGTAATGTAGCTTCCTCCAATGTCCACCCCTATGACATGCCATTCTATGGGAGAAATTCTACGGCATGAATTTCTAGAACAGGGGTCTCCAAACTTGGCAACTTTAAGACTGGGAGTTGAAGTCCATAGGTCTTAAAGTTGCCAAGTTTGGAGAATCCTGTTCTAGAACATTCCATGCTACAGGAGGCTATTGTCAGGGTTTCAATGAATGCCCTAATTAAATCAAGAGCCTCGAGCCAAGCTTCAAAAGAAATCCAGTTATTTATTAGGAGCTTCATGTCAGCACGTTCCCAAATGAAACCAACTCTGACCCCCACATAATTTACAGCCCCAATCATAACCTTGTTTCCCCCCTCTCCCCAGGGTGTATCATCAATCACATTCGCCAACGGAGCAATTTCACGGGTGGTAGAGATCACTCCCCTCCGGTCACTGTGGGTAACCCTGGGAGACAGCCTTGAAAAAAATATCTCTGAAATGTGCTTCTGTCTTTGGCTGCAATGCTGCTTTGTCGGTTTCCCATCCTCCTTGCCTATGGCAATTTGAGAACAGGCCACGGATGCTTTGCGAGTTGACAGCTATATTAAGATTTTAAAAGCCAAAGATAAGGAGATGCTTTAAGATTGGGAAACACTGCAAAAATTTATATGCCAGTCTTGACTTTGGGATTTCCACCAAGGCGTTGATTTAGGATTCCCCGTCAATGTGCCTGGGTAAGATAAGTAGAATTTTACTATATGCAAATATTTAAGGGTAGAAAGAGCTTGTGTTGTAGCAATCTAGTGCATTTTTTCGGCGATGGTTAGACGAGACGTCCCTGCAAAAATTATTGCAGACGGATTAGGTGCCCTCCAAAAATGCTGAGATTGCACCTTCCCAAATTCCCAAGCAGAATGGGTCAACAATCACATCATTTCATACATTTGGAAGGTACCAAATCCATGTTTTTCACATTGGCCGACTTCTAAGATGTGTGGATTTCAAATCCCAGAATTCCTGAGCAAGCCACGAAAATCAAAATCCCCCAGAATTCCCTCTGCTGGCTGGGAAATTCTGGGAGTTGACGTTCACCCAGTTTAAAGTTGCTAAGGTTGAGAAATAATAATAAAAAAACCCCACCCTAAAATTATTGCAAAGATGTTCCAGGTAAACCGAACGTCCACTTATCCTTCACAGTAAGATCGGTGTAATTTCAGCCATTTTAAGATGTGTGGGCTTCCTGATGGCTGAGGGATTCTGGGAGTCCACACACCTTAAAAGTGTCTGAGGCTGAGAAATACTGCCCTAAGTAGAGTTACAATCGAATTCCAAATCTTTTAATTTAGGCTTTCATTCAGAGAAGTATCGGATGTGAATTTGCTTCAAAGCACAAATAAACACATTTCTTTTACAGCTCTGAAAATATCCAATAGGAATATTCTCAAAATATTACCCAGCTGTACGACTAGACTTTTCCCAGTTGCAATGGATGGCTGTGAAAGTTGGCCCATTAGAAAGACTGAGTGGCAAAGAATTGAGGCCTTTGAACTCTGGTGCTGGAGAAGACTCCTGCGAGTCCCTTGGACTGCAAAGCGATCCAACCGGTCAGTCCTAGAGGAGATCAGCCCTGACTGCTCTTTAGAAGGCCAGATCCTGAAGATGAAACTCAAAAGACTTTGGCCACCTAATGAGAAGGAAGGACTCACTGGAGAAGAGCCTAATGCTGGGGAAGACTGAGGGCAAAAGAAGAAGGGGTTGACAGAGAACGAGGTGGCTGGATGGAGTCACTGAAGGAGTCGGCGTGAGCTTAAATAGACTCCAGAGGATGCTAGAGGACAGGAAGGCCTGGAGGAACATTGTCCATGGGGTCGCGATGGGTCGGACACAACTTCATGACTAACATTAAAAACAACGACTAGACAATGCTCCCTATTCAACGTCCACTTTTGCAAATACGTTGACAGTTGGCTTACATTAACACTTAGTCCATTGTATATTTTGGCTTAAATTAGGCAACAAAGATAAAAAGCAAAAATGAAACCCATCCATTCAGCATTACTCTTCAATAGTTAAGCCACTGATCCCCAGAGACATTTTCCAAGAACACGTAGAGTCCATTGTTCACGTTCTTCTCTCAAGCATCTACAATTGCAGTAATTTGAAGTTCCCAACCAAGTTTTTCATTTCATTTCTATTTATTTAAGTATTTAGAGGATGTATATTGCCGCCTGGCTCCCATAGTGGCTCATAAAAACAGAATAAAAATAGAACACCTCTTCTCACCTGGTGCCAGAACAACTGACTATCAAATTCCTGGCCCAACCCCATCAGAACCCCAGCATTAATTGAATAAAAGTAGAAGTTGATCACCTAGGTGTGAATTTCAGACTTAGTTTCAGAGTTAGGTTTCCAACAATACAGCATTTACATTCAACTCCCCTCTAGCTCAACTATGTTTTTGCCATTTTTTTGAATGTGGTTCCTTCTTTTTATGTACAATGAGAGCGTATGCACCAAGACAAATTCTTTGTGTGTCCAATCACACTTGGCCAATAAAAAATTCTCTTCTCTTCTCTTCTCTTCTCTTCTCTTCTCTTCTCTTCTCTTCTCTTCTCTTCTCTTCTCTTCTCTTCTCTTCTCTTCTCTCCTCTTCTCTCCTGTTCTGTTCTCTTCTTCTTTCCTCTACTTCAGTCCAGGGGTGGTATTCACTTACCTACGCTACCGGTTTGCAAATGTGAGCGCACACGCAACCTCTGCACATGCACAGGACCTTCACGCATGCGCAGTGTCAAAAACGGGACGTGATGACGTCTGGGCGGGTGGGCGGAGCCTCCCTCAGTCGCCTCTACCGGTTCACCCAAACCGAATAGAACTGGCTGAATACCACCACGGCTTCAGTCTCTGTCTTGTCTTACTTATTTATTTTTCTTCCCGAATGCCCTTCCTTCTTTTTTATTCTTCCAAAGAAAGTCCATACAGTTCATTTGAATGCAGGCAGTCCTCGAGTTACAACCGTTCATTTAGTGACCGATTGAAGTTACAATGATATTGAAAAAAGTGACTGATGATCGTTTTTCCCAGTTACGACCGCTGCAGCATCCCCATGATCGTGTGATCAAAATTCGGATGTTTGGCAGCTGAGACATATTTATGACGGTTGCAGTGTCTCAAGGTCACTTTTGAGACGAGCAAAAGTCAACGGGGAAGCCAGATTCACTTAACAACCGAGTTACTAAGTTAACACCTGCAGTGTTTCACTTAACAACGGTGGCAAGAAAGGTCTTAAAATGGGGGGGTGGAAAATCACATAACTCTCTTGCTTAGCAAGAGTCATTTTGAACTCAATTTGTTGAAGACTCAATTATTACTTGTTCTTTTTTTTAAAAAAATTAACACTTCTAGTCTAATAATTAACAAAGCATTCCAAACTCTGCAGAAGATCCATAACAGATTCCTGAGGGCAGGCTCCTATTTCGTATCTTATCACTTCATCGTTTCTGCTCTCATCCCATTCCCCTAAATTCCATTAGCTGAAACAACTTTACATTATCTCGTGTCTCTAATTGGCAAGGGCAATCTGATGCCTTCAACGCATCTCTTGGAACATCTCTCCCATAATCCCCAGTTAGCACCACTAACGGTCAGGATGGTGGATTATGGGGAAATTGAGCCTGATACATACAGAAAGCATCCAATAAGAAGATATTTGTTTTTCTACCTGATAATTCAGATTCAGTTAAGATCTACCTGCCTTCCGTAGATGCATACAAACCTAGCATTCTTCTACGGTTTCAGGAAAGCCAGATAGTCATAAAATTAAGAGAATAATAAAGTTGGAAGGGACCTAGTCCAACTCCCTATTCAGGCAGGAAACTCTTGACCAGTTCAGGCAAATGGTCGTCCAATCGCTTCTTTAAAAACTTTTTTTAAAGTGATGGAGCACTCACAACTTCTGGAGAACTTAATCCATGACTTTCCACAGTAGGTTTTGCAACTGTTTCCTTCTGGCCTTTGAATGTGTCTTTTGCTACTTTTCCCATTCCAAAATCAACTTCCTTGGACTTTCTACTTGCCTTCGTTCAAACTGAGGAGTCCCCGGCATAACTCTTAGCTCCATTATCCGTCTCGCTTGGTTTTTCTTTCATCTATTTACTCCCACATTTCCCGCGATTTCCGATTGCCCTCTGCCTCATTCACACGGCACTTTTTGACGCTCTTGTCATCTCAAACCAGATTCCAACCTCCATTGCCTCTTCTTCACTCTGACTATCACAATACCTGATAAATCTAACTATGAGCCAGGAACACTGCCTTGGACCGTAATTCTGTTGGATATGGTGGTGAACCATCCTATTTATCTATTTGTTTGTACCGTGCCTTTATTACTTTAACTCAAAGCAACATATCCAACATGACTTCCTCCTTCTTGTTTGCCCAGCACAACAACCCTGTGAGGGAGCGTCGGGCTGAGAGAGACTGGTCCAAGGTAACCCAATCAGCTTTGATGTCTAAGGTGGGACTAGAATCACTGTCTCCTAGTGCAGGGATGGCTAACCTTTTTGCCATCGCGTGCCAGGAGCGGGGGTGGGGTGAGGTGTCAGCCGCGTGCATGCCCACACCCATAATTCTATGCACCCTGCCCCTGCACATGTGTGTGCGCGCTCCCCCACTCCCCCCACTCCTGGCACGCGATAGGATGGTAGGACTCCAGAGCCTTTCTAGGAGTCTGGGGAGGGCAAAAATGGCCTTCCCCATCCCCCTGGAGGCCAGAAATGGCCCGTTTGCCAACTTCTAGTGGGACCAGAAGGCCTGTTTTTTGCTCTCCCCAGCCTCCAGAGCCTTTCTAGAGTCTGGGGTGGGCGAAAACAGCCTCCCCCCACCCCCCGGAGCCCTCCAGAGACCAGAAATGGCCCGTTTGCTAACTTCCGGTGGGAGCTGAGCTCGTAGTGCCCACCGATATGGCTACGTGTGCCACCTGTGGCACGCGTGCCATAGGTTCGCCATTGCGGTCCTAGTGATTGGCCCAAACTCACCCAATTGGCTTTCGTGGCTAAGGCGAGACTGGAACTCACAACCTCCTGCTTCCTAGCCTGCTATCTTCACCCCCAGGACCAAACTGGCTCTCCTTACTTCCTTTTCTCTACTCTACTTGATTGGCCTTGCTCCTTACCTTTCTAAAGAAGGAAGGTACACAAAGCTGGTTTCAAATTTAAAAGGATCCTGTGATGGGACCTTTGGTGTGCCCATCAAAATACACGGTCCCTTATTTATTTAATTTATTTATTTATTTATTTATTTATTTATTTATTTGGTTTATATGCCGCCCTTCTCCGGAGACTCAGGGCGGCTTACAAGGCGTTAAGCAATAGCCTTCATACTTTTGTATATTTATACAAAGTCAGCTTATTGCCCCCACAATCTGGGTCCTCAATTTACCTACCTTAGAAAGGATGGAAGGCTGAGTCAACCTTGAGCCTGGCGAGATTCGATCTTATTTTAATTGCAGACAGCTGGTGTTAAATTACAGAGCTCTATTTGTTGAGCTATCCAGGCTCCTTTATTTATTTATTGGTTCGATTTATATGCCGCCCTTTTCCGGAGAGTCAGGGCGGCTTACAATGCGTTAAGCAATAGCTTGCATACTTTTGTATATACCTGCTTAGTAGGGCTTTCGGCCCCCTCTAAGCGGTGTTCTTTTTTTATACAAAGTCAGCTTATTGCCCCCACAAACCGGGTCCTCATTTTACCTATCTCGGAAGGATGGAAGGCTGAGTCAACCTTGAGCCTGGTGAGATTTGAACTCGCAGTAATTGCAGGCAGCTGGTGTTACTTAACAGTGCTTTAGTCTGCTGCGCCACCAAGGCTCTTATGTCATCCTTATTTCTTTCCATGAAAAATGAAATCTTTGCTTGGCAGACTGTGTTCTTTGTGAACCTCTCATTCAGCTGCCCAGAGGTGTGTGTGTGTGTACTATAAGATGGGTGGTTATAAGTTGTGGGAGCTCCATTACTGGAGGTTTTCAAAAAGAGACTGGACAGCTATTTCTTCAGGATGGTGTTAAGTTAAGGAGGTTAGACTAGAAGACCTCCAAGATCCCTTCCAACTCTGTTATTTCAGTTTATATCAGGAATGTTGGACACATTCATGATGTAAACCTATAGTTCCAGTTTCATGTTTTCTGAAAAAGGCACATTACTCCGGCAGGGTGCTAGAAAGATATTTTGCTAGACAAGCCCAACAATTATCCGCTTCCAATGAATAAATGGGAAAAAAAAGAAAGAATTCTGAACCACAGTGAGAATGAGAGTGGAAAACACAACCTTCTCAAGATGAGGACAACTCTGATCCTGGGAGTTAAAACGGAGCAGGCTGCTCTTTTATCCGATTTAAGACTTGGCCACTGATTGTCTAGTCCTTAAATGTGTGGATCGGGTATGTTTTGCTTGAACGGCAAAAATGAATACACGGAATTCTTGCTCTTGAAATTCAATATTCAGGAATTTCGGAGGCATTTCAGAATGGACAAACAGTAAAATTTGGAGACACGAAAGTCCAGGTTGGGTGGAAGGGAAGAGATTGGAGGGGGAGGGAGGGAGAAACAATGAAAAAAAATGTATCAGCCAAAACATTAATAATATATCTATTTTTTATGATCTTCTTAGGCTTTTTGTGAAAAAAGAGATCAGAGAATTTAAAAGCAGAGGAACAGAAGTGGGAAAATGGAAAGAAGAGTTGAAAGTTTGAGTAAGATTTGGGAAATCAGCAATTTTTACAAAATTTCCTTCCGGGCATTTCCGGAGCTTATTCACGGGGTGAAATGCTCCCGGTTCAGACCGGATCGCCTGATCCGGTAGCGATGGAGGCGGGTGGTTCGGAGAACCAGTAGCAAAAATCCCTGCCCACCCCCTCTGCCCAGCTGAGCCGCACAATCATCAGAGGCTTTTTAAAAACTTTTTAAAGCATTTTTTCTACAACCTCTTCGGCCGAAAAAATGCTTTTAAAAGTATATATATATAAAAAAAGCCTCTGATGATCGTACGGCTCAGCTGGGATCGTCAAAGGCTTTTAAAAAAAAAAACCTTTTTTTCTTTTAAATGCCTCTGACGATCCCAGCTGAGTTGCCTGACCGGCAGAGACTTTTTAAAAAATCCTCTGCCGATCAGGCAACTCAGCTGGGATCGTCAGAGCCTTTTGAAAGCATTTTTTTTACAACCTCTTCGCAGAAGAGGTTGTAGAAAAAATAGTTTTAAAAGTTAAAAAAAAAAATTGGCCACGCCCACCCAGTCACATTACCCCCCACCACCACCAAGCCACGCCCACAGAACCGGTAGTAACTAATTTTAGATTTCACCACTGAGCTGATTATTCTCTTTATCCCTTTCGTGTGTATACGGAGGAGAAAAACCCTGTGAATGGAGACACCGGCAACAATTTTCAAGATCTTTTTCCCCACCATAACAGACCAAAGTGGAGTGCAGAACAGTAATGGCAGCAGTGAGAGGCTCCACCCATCCACTCCACATGTGCAGAGCGAACCAGCGCAAACTGGTAGAAACCAACCACTGGTGCAGAACCTATGCTCCCCAACCCTTTCCTCTGAAAGAAACGGATGGGTCTTAGGGCTACATAAGAAGAGTAAGGAGACCGAATCAAACAAAGCAATGAATTGAGATTCTTCTACAGGCCGGAGGGGGAAGGGAGGGAGGGGTTTTAATATAGTCCACATCCGCGCAAATTATTGGCAATTATGACATCAGTTACAGCATCAAAGACAAACTGGATGTTGTTGGTGTCGGTGGCACAGGTGATGTGAGTGTATATCTCTTTGTTGGATGACTTATTCTTGCTCTCGTACTGCGTCTGGATGTAAGTCACCGCATCCGGGAAGTTGCTGGTTCCTGCAAGGGAGAGAAAGAACAGCCAAGTGAAAGTATGTTTTGAAGGGCTCCCCCCCACCCACCTCCCCAAGAAGAGACTGTCCATGTTGGCTCCCCTTGACAGGAGGGCCAACCAATCGAGAGGAAGAATGAAAGGTTTTGGAGAAGCGAGGTTTGAGTTTCCTCAATAGTATAGAATAGAGTAGAAGAGAATAAAATAGAAGAGAAGAGAAGAGAAGAGAAGAATGGAATAAGAATGGAGTAGAGTAGAGTAGAGTATAGAGTAGAGTAGAGTAGAGTAGAATAATAAAAGAAGAGAAGAGAAGAAAAGAGAAGAATGGAATAAGAATGGAGTAGAGTAGTGTAGAGTAGAGTAGAGTAGAATAGAATAGGAATAGGAATAGGAATCAGAATAGAATAGAATAGAATAGAATAGAATAGAATAGAATAGAATAGAATAGAATAGAATAATGGAATAAGAATGGAGTAGAGTAGAATAATAAAAGAAGAGAAGAGAAGAATGGAATAAGAATGGAGTGGAGTAGTGTAGAGTAGAGTAGAATAGAATAGGAATAGGAATCAGAATCAGAATCAGAATCGAATCGAATAGAATAGAATAGAATAGAATAGAATAGAATAGAATAGAATAGAATAGAATAGAATAGAATAATGGAATAAGAATGGAGTAGAGTAGAATAATAAAAGAAGAGAAGAGAAGAATGGAATAAGAATGGAGTGGAGTAGTGTAGAGTAGAGTAGAATAGAATAGGAATAGGAATCAGAATCAGAATCGAATCGAATCGAATCGAATCGAATCGAATCGAATCGAATAGAACAGAATAGAATAATCGAATTGAATCAAATTGAATCGAATCGAATAGAAGAATAAAATAGAATAGAATAAAATAGAAATAGGAATAGAATAGAATAGTGGAAGAAGAATGGAGTAGAGTAGTGTAGAGTAGAGTAGAATAGAATAGAATAGGAATAGGAATCAGAATTGAATCGAATAGAACAGAACAGAACAGAACAGAACAGAACAGAACAGGGACCTTGGGGGTCTTCTAGTCCAATCCCCTGCTTTGGCAGGAAACCCTATACCATTTCAGACAAATTGTTATCCAAAATGTTCCCAAAACACAAAGTTTTGGGTTCTGTAATGGTAAAGAATTCAAGGTATGTTTCCTGGGAATTCCCAAAACTGTATACAGGTAGTCCTCGACTTACAACAGTTTGTTTAGTGACCAAGAGCCGCAGTGATGCAGTGGTTAGAATGCAGTACTGCAGGCTACTTCTGCTGATCACCAGCTGCCAGCAGTTTGGCAGTTCAAATCTCACCAGGCTCAAGGTTGACTCAGCCTTCCATCCTTCCGAGGTGGGTCAAATGAGGACCCAGATTGTTGGGGGCAAATAAGCTGACTCTGTAAACCGCTTAGAGAGGGCTGTAAAAAGCACTGAAGTGGTATATAAGTCTAAGTGCTATTCGAAATTACAATGACATGGAGGAAAGTGACTTATGACCAGTTTTCACACTTATGGCTGTTGTAGCATCTCTATGACCATGGATCAAAATTCTTATTGATGACAGTTGCAGTGTCCCGGAGTCACGTGATCCCCTTTTGCGACCTGACAATCAACGTCAAAGGGGAAGCCAGATTCACTTAACAACCATGTTGCTAACTTCACAACTGCAGTGATTCACTTAAGAACCGCAGCCAGAAAGGTCGTAAAATGGCATCACTTAACAACTGCCTTGCATAGCAATGGAAGCTGTGGCTTCAATTGTGGCTGTAAGTTGAGCACTACCTGTATTTATTTATTTATTTATTTATTTATTTGTTTGTTTGTTTGTTTGTTTGTTTGTTTGTTTATTTGTATCCCATCTTTATTATTTTTGCAAATAACTTGAGGTGCAAACACACCCAACATTCCTTCCTCCTCCTATTTTTTCCCCCACAATAACAACCCTGTTAGATGGATTGCGGGGAGGGAAGAGAGAGAGAGAGAGGGAGGGAGGGAGGAGGAGAGAGAGGGAGGGAGAAAGAGAGAGAGAGAAAGAGAGAGAGGGAGGGAGAGAGAGAGAGAGGGAGGGAGGGGGAAAGAGAGGGAAGGAGAAAGAGAGACAGGTGGGAGGGAGGGAGGGGGAGAGAGGGGGAGGGAGAAAGAGAGAGAGAGAAAGAGAGAGAGGGAGGGAGAGAGAGAGAGGGAGGGAGGGGGAAAGAGAGGGAAGGAGAAAGAGAGAGGGGGGAGGGAGGGAGGGGGAGAGTGAGGGAGAAAGAGAGAGAGAGAGGGAGGGAGGGAGGGGGAGAGGGGGAGGGAGAAAGAGAGAGAGAGAAAGAGAGAGGGAGAGAGGGAGAGAGGGAGAGAGAGAGACTGGTCCCAGGTTACCCAGCTTAGCTTTTCATGGCTAAGGTGGGATTTGAACTCATGGTCTCCCAGTTTCTAGCCTGATGCCTTAACTGCTAGACCAAACTCTGTCTCTAAACATCATGTAAAGATGATGTTTTGGATCCTTTAATTCTAAAGAACTGAAAGGAAGTTTGTTTGAAATTCCCAAAATTATGTAATACTAGCCCAGTATATAGGTAAAGGTAAAGGTTCCCCTCGCACATATGTGTTAGTCGTTCCTGACTCTAGGGGGCGATGCTCATCTCCGTTTCAAAGCCGAAGAGCCAGCGCTGTCCGATAGATGTCTCTATGGTCATGTGGCCGGCATGACTCAACGCGAAAGGCGCACGGAACGCTGTTTCCTTCCCACCAAAGGTGGTCCCTGTTTTTCTACTTGCATTTTTTACGTGCTTTCGAACTGCTAGGTTGGCAGAAGCTGGGACAAGTAACGGGAGCTCACCCCGTTACGCGGCAGTAGGGATTCGAACCACTGAACTGCCAACCTTTCAATCGACAAGCTCAGCGTCTTAGCCACTGAGCCACCGCGTCCCTTTCCCCACAGATACATTTGGGCTAATAACAACCTTGAGGTGAAGAGAAGGAGAGCTATTAACTTTTCCCATTTTCCAGACTCCTCATCTTAATCAACAAACCAAGTTGACTATGTCAACAAAGATGACAAGGGGCCTGAAGTGTACAATGAATGGTTAAGGCAACTAGGTATGTCCTGGCTAGGGATGACATGGTAGCAGTCTTCCAGTACTTGAAGGCATCCCAGAAAAGGTG
Source organism: Pantherophis guttatus (assembly GCF_059756535.1). Classification (NCBI taxonomy): domain Eukaryota; kingdom Metazoa; phylum Chordata; class Lepidosauria; order Squamata; family Colubridae; genus Pantherophis; species Pantherophis guttatus. The sequence continues at coordinate 20,956,450 of NC_142073.1, forward strand.
TTGACCTCTTCTGTAAAACACCTGAGGGCAGGAGAAGACGAAAAGGGTGTCAATGAGAAAAGTCAGTCAGTGGCACGAACAGGTTGATTTCCAGAAGTTATGGGTGTTCCATCACTGGAGGTTAATAATAACAAGGAACGTTTTAGGGGTTTAGTTGTTTCTTCTTCTTCTTCTTCTTCTTCTTCTTCTTCTTCTTCTTCTTCTTCTTCTTCTTCTTCTTCTTCTTCTTCTTCTTCTTCTTCTTCTTCTTCTTCTTCTTCTTCTTCTTCTTCTTCTTCTTCTTCTTCTTCTTCTTCTTCTCTCCTCTCCTCCTCCTCCTCCTCCTCCTCCTCCACCTCCTCCTCCTCCGTTCTCCTTTCTCCTCCTCCTTCTCCTTCTCTCCTCCTCCACCTCCTCCTCCTCCTCTTCTTCTCCTGCTTCTCCTCCTCCCCTCCTCCCCTCTTCTTCTTCTTCTTCTTCTTCTTCTTCTTCTTCTTCTTCTTCTTCTTCTTCTTCTTCTTCTTCTTCTTCTTCTTCTTCTTCTTCTTCTTCTTCTTCCTCCTCCTCCTCCTCCTCCTCCTCCATTCTCCTTTCTCCTCCTCTTTCTCCTTCTCTCCTCCTCCATCACCTCCTTCTCCTCTTCTTCTCCTGCTCCTCCTCCTCTCCTCCTCCCCCTCCTCCTTTGATGCCCTCCTCCTCCCTCTCCTGTCCTCCTCCCCCTCCCCTCCCTCTTCTTCTTCTTCCTCCTCCTCCTCCTCCTCCTCCTCCTCCTCCTCCTCCTCCTCCTCCTCCTCCTCCTCCTCTTCTTCCTCTTCTTCTTCTTCTTCTTCTTCTTCTTCTTCTTCTTCTTCTTCTTCTTCTTCTTCTTCTTCTTCTTCTTCTTCTTCTTCTTCTTCTTCTTCTTCTTCCTCCTCCTCCTCCTCCTCCTCCTCCATTCTCCTTTCTCCTCCTCTTTCTCCTTCTCTCCTCCTCCATCACCTCCTCCTCCTCTTCTTCTCCTGCTCCTCCTCCTCTCCTCCTCCCCCTCCTCCTTTGATGCCCTCCTCCTCCCTCTCCTGTCCTCCTCCCCCTCCCCTCCCTCTTCTTCTTCTTCTTCCTCCTCCTCCTCCTCCTCCTCCTCCTCCTCCTCCTCCTCCTCCTCCTCCTCCTCCTCCTCCTCTTCTTCTTCTTCTTCTTCTTCTTCTTCTTCTTCTTCTTCTTCTTCTTCTTCTTCTTCTTCTTCTTCTTCTTCTTCTTCTTCCTCCTCCTCCTCCTCCTCCTCCTCCTCCTCCTCCTCCCCCCCCTCCTCCTCCTCCTCCTTGCCTTCAACTCATTCTGAATAGAAAGTTCTGCCCAGAACTATAAAGAAAGAAACTGATGCAATTTCTTTAGTCCACTGTTGCTGGTGATGCTAGCAAAATGCTTAATAAATTTTCCTGTTCCGCAACCAAAGCATGGGGCCCAGGCTAGGATGAGGAAAAGAACATCTAATTTAGCTTATGCTTCTTTTGAGAGAAAGGTGTTCGGTAGCAACAACATCCATATTACGTACATGTTGGACTCACGCCAAGTTCCTCTTTGTAATCTGAACCTCTTCAAAACTATCTCCGAGTCTGTTATCTGAAGGTGATTTAATCAACTATAGGGCCATATTTAGATATTCCTAATGTTTCCCTGTTGTTATTGTTGTTGTTAGTTGTGAAGTTGTGTCTGGCCCATCATGACCCCTGGACAACTTTCCTCCAGGCCTTCCTGTCCTCTACCATCCTCTGGAGTCCATTTAAGCTCATGCCGACAGCTTCAGTGACTCCATCCAGCCACCTCCTTCTCTGTCGTCCCCTTCTTCTTTTGCCCTCAATCGTTCCCAGCATTAGGCTCTTCTCCAGGGTGTCCTTCCTTCTCATTAGGTGGCCAAAGCATTTGTGAGTTTCATCTTCAGGATCTGGCCTTCGAAAGAGCAGTCAGGGTTGATTTCCGCTAGGACTGACCAGTTGGATCGCCTTGCAGTCCAAGGGACTCGCAGGAGTCTTCTCTGCCAATGTTTCCCTAACCCTTTCAAAAACAATTTTGATGCAACATCTGGTCTACTTGTGGACCATCGTTTGGGAATTTTTGCCTTAACAAAAGGCAAATGTTCTGAGTCACAAAATACTCTTCCTGTACTTATTTATTTATTTAAAAAATAAAAGGATGTGTTTTATTTACCTGTATAATCTGGAAAGCAGATAATTAAGGGGGATTTCTTAATCTTCTCTTCAAAGATGTCCTTCTTATTGAGGAAGAGGATAATGGAGGTATCTGTGAACCATTTATTGTTACAGATGCTATCAAACAGCTTCAGCGATTCATGCATGCGATTCTGTAACATAAAAGAGATAATGTGTCAGGCCGGGATGGTTACACAAAGCCATCTTCAACATGTAGGGAAGCATCTAAAATTAAGAAAGGAAAAAAACTCAAAAGGAAGCAGACAATGAGGGGTGCAACACAGCCCATATTTAAACACCAAAAATAATAATAATAATAATAATAAATGTGTACATGGATGACAACTGGGTTTGCACAACACACTTAAAGACCATGTACAGAAGATTTAACTGGGGTCAGTTTCTTTTACGGCTTCGCCTGTTGAATTCACCAAATCCGTTTGATTGGGGTAAGAGTTTAATTCGTTGTGTGAACCCAGGAAGCGGGTCTACTCAACAACAGTTAAGTATGTTGCATGAAACGTAGCCAAAGGGACGCAGTGGGTATAAGAGGCGAGCTTCAGTTAGCAGCACCGAAGCGTGTGGTTTTGTTTTTCTTTTAATAAAGCTAAATATTTTGAATTATACAAATAAATAAATAATAAACAAACAAACAAACAAACAAACAAACAAACAGGATTCCATCTCAGATAAATCACCATGCTCATGCATTTCGATGGCTGAGTGGAGGAATCGTTACTGCCCTTACAGGCCGGAGGGCAATTCATGCAGATTAGTTAGAACAGATCAGTAAAATGTTGACCGTAGGATCATTGATTGCGTGGGACAATACTTGACTGTAGACATTAACCAAGGATGGCTGGATGTCACCCTTGAATTAATCCAGAGTTGAAAGCAGTCTAAGAGGGAGAAGGCTCTTCAGGATAAGAATCTTGCTGTGTGATTTTTGGCCTTTTTGTTATTTCATTTCACATTGCTTAAGTTGGTTGGCTTAATATCGACACCCTTACGCTGACACTTTTTGGAAGGTGGAATTCTGCTCAAAACCATATCACAAAAGAAACCAAGGACGAAAGAAAAAGAAGAAGGGAAAGGGAAGGACAAGGAACTAGGAGGACCATAGCTAAGAATAATGTGAATATTTATAGTTTGATTAACTTTAGTTCATGCCTTAAGTGGGAAGATTAGATTAGATTTGTAATTTGGAGTTTTCCAATAACGCCCACAAGTTCAAATGCAAGAACGAGAGGAATGTGATTTTAGTTGGAACGCATGCATGAAATCACGATACGTGGATAAGGGATTATTAGCAAAATCAGAATCGATGCGTTAATTAAGTAGCGACAAGATACATGGCATACGGTGGGAGGTATATAGTTCACAGCAAAATCAGCCTGGGGGTGTCCTGTCCTTCAGCTGCTTTCAACTCTATGGTTTTTCTCAGTTCAAGAGAAGCTTCATACCTGCCAAATTGGGAGGATCTCTCTCAAAACCTCATTATTTTTTTGCCTTTTGTTCTGTTAGATAAGATCAGTCGGCCCAGGGAAAGTGATGGTGAAGAAGCCTGCTGGAGTTGGAAGCGAGAGGCCGAAGGTGGAAATGGAATAGCAGAAAGGAGCAGCCGTAACGGAGGTTGAAGCCAACCCGAGACAGTCATAGGGGTTATCGAGAAGCAAAGCGGATTATTAGACCAGAGAGGTGTCTTTGTTTTTGGTCTTGACGTGGCCACCACGTCAGGTGCCGTAGTTCCTGCTGAATGCGGCTGGTACAAATTGTAATTATCCAGACAAAGAGGATAGACATAAAAAAACAGAGAGATCTTTTCAAGGGATGGGAAGATCTGCTGAAGGTTCCTGAGGTAGCACCAACCCCTCACCCCTCTGCAAAAAAAACCCCACCCAACCAGGACTTTTCAACGCAAGCCATCAAAGCACAGATTTTCAACTGAAGTTCCAGTGAATGTGAGGTACCTTAGAAGCCCACTAGAGGCAGGGGTCGGCTGCTGGGGGTTCGGGAGAACCTCTAGCTAAAATTCTGTGCAGTTCGGAGAACCCTCTAATCCCACTCCTGGCTGGCCCCGCCCCTCCCAGGAGTCCCCATGCGGCCTGTTTTCAATGCAGGTAGGTGCAGGGGGTGCATGGAGGCTCAGGGAGGGTGAAAAACAGGCCTACCAGAAGTTCAGGAAGGCCAGAAACAGGCCCGTTTCTGGCCTCCAGAGGTCCTCCGGAGCCTGGGGAGGCCGTTTTTGCCCTCCCAGAGGCTCGAGGAAAGCCTCCGGAGCCCGGGGAGGGCAAAAACACACCCGCTCCCGCCATGGTGCAGGAGGCCAACTAGGCCACACACCCCCATGGCCATATTCACCCAGCAACCAGGTAGAGAATCCCTTGCTAAAATTTTTGAAGCCCACCCCTGACAAGAGGCTCATCAAAACGTGAAGGACCTTGAAGTGGGAGTGAAGAGGTGACAAATGGGGACATTTCCCCCCTACAAAAGAAAACAGGGGAAACTCATTGTCTGCTCCAAAGAGTCAATGGTGAGAACCAGAAGAATAGGTTAATGTGAATTAATGACGGGTTGTGAGAAATGTGTCAGAATCTTCAGTTAAACATAGGAATGACAGAAAGAGATTCTGGAGGTAGAACGTTAAAAAACAAACAAACCACTACTGAACAAAGCTATTCATTTGTTCCACTGAGGTGTTTTTTTTTTATAGCCACAAAGATAGCAGGCCAGGGTGAAGTTAATAAGCTCTCATCTACCACCACAATTCAAGATCCTTTTGAAAACTCCTGGATGACCATTTAGATCGTCAATGCATCATTCTTAGGCTGTCCCATGTCTGGGCAAATTGACCCTCCATTAATTAGTAAATATCATTATTTTCAGAGCAGGGGTCCAACTCAAAATTAACTTTTGGAGAACATTCTCATAGGACAAGAATAGCTTGAACTTCTTGTTTGCTTTTGACTAGCCTGGCATTTTCAGATGGGCAGAGCAGAGGGTTGGTGGACAAGAAGAGAAACCCTGCACATCATGACATCCTGACACAAACCACACCATCTGTGTCATTTGCACATTGATATCATCACCTGTTTGATGTCCTCGTGAATTCTTAAATATCTAAACTAACAGCATCCTACTCTACAACATATGGTTTTATAGACACACCAAACTGTATGAAAATAACATCTGTATGACTATCATTAAATGTTGTACCTTATGATTCTTGATGAACGTATCTTTTCTTTTATGTACACTGAGAGCATATGCACCAAAGACAAATTCTTTGTGTGTCCAATCACACTTGGCCAATAAAAATTCTATTCTATTCTATTCTATTCTATTCTATTCTATTCTATTCTATTCTATTCTATTCTATTCTATTCTATTCTATTCTATTCTATTCTATTCCATTTCTATTCTACTCCACTCCACTCTACTCCACTCCAATATTCTATTCTATTCTATTCTATTCTATTCTATTCTATTCTATTCTATTCTATTCTATTCTATTCTATTCTATTCTATTCTATTCTATTCCATTTCTATTCTACTCCACTCCACTCCACTCCACTCCAATATTCTATTCTATTCTATTCTATTCTATTCTATTCTATTCTATTCTATTCTATTCTATTCTATTCTATTCTATTCCATTCCATTCCATTCCATTCCATTTCTATTCTGCTCCACTCCACTCTACTCCACTCCAATATTCTATTCTATTCTATTCTATTCTATTCTATTCTATTCTATTCTATTCTATTCTATTCTATTCTATTCTATTCTATTCTATTCTATTCTACTACTCTATTCTATATTCTACTCTACACTCTATTCTCTTCTCTTTTCTCTTCTCTTCTACTCTACTCTACTCTATTCTATTCTACTACTCTATTCTATATTCTACTCTACATTCTATTCTATTCTATTCTATTCTATTCTATTCTATTCTATTCTATTCTATTCTATTCTACTCTCTTCTCTTCTACTCTACTCTACTCCTCTATTCTATTCTATTCTATTCTGTTCTGTTCTGTTCTGTTCTGTTCTGTTCTGTTCTGTTCTGTTCTGTTCTATTCTATTCTATTCTATTCTATTCTATTCTATTCTATTCTATTCTATTCTATTCTATTCTATTCTATTCTATTCTATTCTATTCTATCTGTAAACATATTTGGAGGACATCCATCTAGAGGAGTGCTTCCCAACCTCAGAAGCTTTAAAATGGGTAGATGCAAGGAACCAAAACGACATGAGGAGTTACTCAGAGTAGTTTCTTTATTGTTGCTCACCTCTAGACAGGAATCTTGCCAGACTAAAGCACAAATCTACATATTTATTAACTATACCCTGTTAAAGTTTAGGGAGAGTCCAGCCTGGCTCTCTTCCTGTACAACAAGAATTTCAGGTTAATCTGCCTTCCTTGGGAAAGACCCCCTTGCTCCTGTGGCTTTTCAATCACACTCCACCAAAACAATCCAACTCTAAAAAAGTTTGATTCCCACTTCTTTGTAAAGAAACGAAATCTGTTTATCCCATACAAGTGGTTGCTCTGTCTGTCTGTGTCAACTTGCAAAGCATCCCTGGCCTGCTCTTGAGTTGCCATAGGCAAGGGGGATGAGAAACCGATGAAGCAGCACAGCAGCCAAAAAGAGGAGTACATTCCAGACATATCTTTCACAAGGCTGTCTCCCAGAGTCACCCACAGCAGCCAGAGGAGAATGATCTCTACAACCCACGAAATTGCTCCGTTGGCGAATGTGATTGATGACACACCCTGGGGGGAGGGGGGAAAACAGGGTCATGATTAGGGCCATAAATTACATGGAGTCAGAGCTGGCTTCATTTGGGAACGTGCCGACATGACGGCCCTACAGTAATAAATAACTGGATTTCTTTTGAAGCTTGGCTTGAGGCTCATGATTTAATTAAGGCATCCGTCAGAACCTTGACAGCCTGTCTGTCTGTCAGTCTCTCTGTCTGCTAGTCTATCACTCTAGCTGCCAGTCTAGCTATCTCTCTTCAACCCATTGGTTTAATTTAGGAGTCAGTTGCTTTTTCTAGGAAAAAGAAGATAGGGTGGAATACCTTACTCCAAGATTTTCATTTTCTCATAGATGAACTATTTGATTCAATGTTTTGCCTGAACCTGAGAACCGATTAAGGCTATTCCGTTGCTGCCTTTGGATATTTTCTACAGCTGGTCGATTTGGGATGTGAGGATATAAGAACTTACCAGTTAGATCCACACGGATCATAAGGACTTCCTCTGAGTCAATCTTGAAGGTCATATTGAATATATTGTATGAAAATATTTACTAAAAGACCAAGGGACTTAAAAAAACAACAACAAAGCTTTCTGGTCTACTCTTACAGCCCTGGGATTCTCTGATTGCTTTCCATCCAAGAATCAAGAAACAATTAGGTTCAGCTCACTTGAGTTTCTGATCCCATAAATATAACTGTCCCCGAAACGAAAATGCTGTTTGTCTCTCACCCCATGCAGGGAGGCTAATATTTTGAAATCTGAAAGACCAATTTTCAGAAGGCTCAACCTTATCAAACGTAAGAAACATCCTCATGTCTTCATACCATTTTCCTCTTACTTTCCTTCTTACTAAAATTGCAAAACTAACAACAAAATAATTGCAAGCGATCGTTCCTTTGCACATACGCCCTCCCACAGAAGTACAACAATATTATTTTTTTAAAACCAGCAAAGATAAGTATAGTCAGAAATGAAGCAGAACTACATACTTCCTCCGGAGAAGAAATTAAACAACTCTTCTGAGATTTTTTTTTTCCCATTCTACTCTTGCATTGATGGAGCCAATTATGTAAAAGTCGTTTTTCCCAGATTACTGTTTTGCTTTAAAATATTACAGCGTAGAGACAGTTCAGACAACATGTTAACCAGCAAGCCAGTTAAAACACTACAGCTTTATCTGCACAATACACTATACTTGCTTATTTTTCAGCTTGGTTAATTTTTTTTGATGGTTTAGCATATTGGGTTATTAATTAATTAATTAATTAATTCATTCATTCATTTCTTCATTCAGTTTAGATCAAGAACATAAGAAAATTTAAAAAGAAGCATATCATAAGTACCCAGAAAGACTTTAAAGAACGATAAAACATTTCACAGGAGCTCAACCACCACTCTCTGCCCCAAAGCTTGATTAGATTAGATTAACAGAGTTGGAAGGGACCTTGTAGGTCATCTAGTCCAACCCCCCGCCCAAGCAGGAGACCCTACACCATTTCTGACAAATGGCAGAAATTCATGAAAGCTTGAGAACATAGCTACATTTTCCATGACTTTTTACACAACATCAAGGTGGAATTAGATGAATCTCTGGAGTTTTGCACAGGTATAAAGTTGTGTAACTCTATAAAAGGTATCCTCACTCCTTTGATAATTCAAACAGAGTTATGTGTTAAAGGTTTCATGAAGTGGATTAGCCAGGATCCACCCAGGTTGAGTAACTTGGCCCAATGCATTGTGCGCATCCGGAAAGAAAGATTATTCATTCAATAATCAAGTTAAGCACCTACCCTTTAGTAGTTGAAAGAGAGGGAAAAAAAAAACAGGCAATAGTATGGAAACAATATGTTCTGCAGAAGATCATACAAGCAACTGGTATAATACAATGGTTGAAAACAACTTCAGAGAAGTGCAACTTCAATTTTTTCCCCAGCTGAGCACCAGGTAATTTTTTTTCTCTGCTGCAAATATCTACAAAGCAGGTTATCTGGATCTAATCCATTTAATTCTAAGACCCAAAGACTCTAAATTAATCATCCTCTTAAATCAAAAAACAAGCTTGTCCCACTCAATTTTGTCCCCCACTCCAGCTTAGAAACAGACAGCTGAATCTTGAAACCCCTTCAGTTAGAAGCAAAGGGGGCTGTTGACATTTTAAATCCACACAGTCACATCGTAGAAGATTTATGATATGAGGAAGCACAGTTTGAAAGAAGAAGAATCACAAATGCTTCATTTAATAACTTTTCCCCTCTCCCTCCTACTTGCTGTTTGTTTTCGAGTTTCAGTCTGATTTTCGATCATTTTAAACTTCTAGAACGTCCCGAAACTTCCTAAATCTCATGCCAGGATGAATCAAGATAACAACATTTTTATGTACACGAAAGAAGGATCCATGAGCTGCAGATGTGCCATCCCAATATTTCTGTGAGATACTTCACCTGGAAAAGGTTGGACTTGTCAATATGCATTTTTCTTGAGTGGATGGTTAAAGACATTGGTAATGGGCCAAAATCAGACCCTTGCATAACTTAGGGGAGTACTGAAAATGTAAAACTGTACATGCTTAGGAATTGTGACTGAGAAAGAAAAGGCAACAGATCTATATGAGCTAAGCAAAGCTTAGAATTTTCTCTGCCCCAACCCAAATTTTATCAACTTTGATAAGCTTGAAAAGATTAAAAAAAAGGAAGAAAGGAAGAATCAGAAAGGCTAAGTTTTCACCAGTTCAAAATTTCTTGTCACTCCACTATATATTTATTTAGACTTTAGAGAAACAACATAGTCATTCGTAACCTGGATAACTTTAAACTTGCAACTTCTGATGTGAACCAGTTATTACAAAGAAACTGCCTTTTCTCGCTGCAAAATCTGGGTATTTCCAGACAAAAGGTTTCCAAGGTGGCCAAACCACATTGCTCCAAAGGTTGCATTTCATGGGGATTAAATATTTTTCTAAATCGAATCAATAAAATCACAAGGGGGTTCAGCTGATACCATCCTCCATCTGTCAGTCTCCCACTTTCCTGTTTTATGCCCCTTGCCCTCCACCCAGTCCATTAAGGAGAGAAAAATCATTGTTCAACACATTTTCCTTAGTACCACATAGGGTTCTTGCTCTATTTGGGAGAAATAGAGTCCTTTTTATTTTGGGGAACGGATCGCCAGATTTGAAATCTCAGGTGTTTATTTTGGTGGAGAGATTGCTAGGAACTGAAATCTTGGGTCTAGCATAAAGACAAAGGTTTCTTTTCTCTTACATGTCTTTAATAGATTTAACAGATTTAACAGATGAACAGAGTTGGAAGGGTCATCTAGTCCAACCCCCTCCCACACCCACCCAAGCAGGAGACCCTACACCATTTCTGACAGATGGCAGTCCAGTCTCTTCTTAAAAGCCTCCAGTGATGAAGCCTCCACAACTTCTGAAGGCAACTTCTGTTCTACGGGTTGATTGTTCTCACTGTCAAAAAATTCCTTCTTATTTCCAGGTTGAATTTCTCCTTGATCAGTTTCCATCCATTATTCCTTGTCTGGCCTTCAGGTGCTTTGGAAAATAGCTTGACCCCCTCCTCTCTGTGGCAGCCCCTCAAGCAATGGAAGACTGCTATCCTGTCTCCCCTGGTCCTTCTCTTCACTAGACTAGCCATGCCCAGTTCCTGCAACTGTTCATTGTATGTTTTAGCCTCCAGTCCCCAAATCATCCTGGTTGCTCTTCTCTGCACTCTTTCTAGAGTCTCAACAATGTTTTTATAGTGTGGTGACCAAAACTGGATGCAGAATTCTAGGTGTGGTCTTACTAAGGCTTTATAGAGTGGTATTATTACCTCCCTTGATCTTGATTGTATTCCTTACATTCGTACACCTGTCCCACCCCTGTAAAATCCCAGTCTTGCTGTTTTCAGTCATCCATAAACTGAGATTGGGACATGGTTGTCCCCAAAGAGGCTTTTCCAAAAGTCTTTCTTGGGTTTTCCTTGAAGATCTTTCACTTCTCATTCAAGAAGCTTCTTCAGTTCTAAGCTTCTTGGATGAGAAATGAAATGCCTTTAAGGAAAAACAAAGGAAGGCCAGTTGCCTCTTGAAAAAGCCCCTTTGGGACAGTCTTGCTGGCTGTTTGATTCAAGAGGGAGTGTGGAAAAATCTCTTGGAAGCTCCAGTAAGAACCTTTATTAGCAATTAAATACAGGTAGTCCTCGACTTTCGACTGCAATTGAGCCCAAAACTTATGTTGTTTAAGTGAGACGTCTGTTCAGTGAGCTTTGCTCCATTTTACGACTTTTCTTGCCACAGTTGTTAAGTGAACCGCTGCAATTGTTAAGTTAGTAACGGTCGTTAAGCGAATCTGGCTCCCCCCCCTTGACTTTGCTTGGCAAAAGGGGATCACGACCCTTCAAGACCCTGGGACACCGCACCGGTCATAAATATGAGTCAATTGCTAAGCATCTGGATTTTGGTCATATGATCACGGGAGTTGCCACAATGGTCATAATTGTGAAAACCGGCCATAAGTCACATTTTTCAGGGCTGTTGTAACTTTGAATGGTCATCAACGAACTGTTGTAAGTCGAGGACTACCTATAGAGACTCACTTTGCTTCTTTTGGGGTGTGGATAAGGATAATTCTGAAGCCCAACCCTTCTTACAAAGTTAACCCTGGGTGAAATAACTAAATATTTGCCTGACTATTCTGTTTCTCAATGCCCCTCCCGCTCTGCATGACTTATAACAGAGGTCTTCAAACTTGGCAGCTTTAAGACTTGTGGACTTCAACTCCCAGAATTCTCCAGCCAGCATAGCTGGCTGGAGAATTCTGGGACTTGAAGTCCACAAGTCTTAAAGCTGCCAGGTTTGAAGACTTCTGCCTTATAAAGAGCACCCCCTATGGAAAATAATGCAGGAATTTATCCACATACTATAATGGGTGGAAAGATCAAAATGAGTTTCTGGAAATAATTATCAAGGTGCCAGTGAGAGAGAAAACTGAGATGTTAGATGTTGGAATCTCCACATTTTCATCCCATTTATAATGTATACCATTGTGTACTGCTGTGTCATTTTAAATGCTGGTTTGCATGTGTATCTCTGCTTGTATAATTCTGAGTCATTGGGAGTAGAGCCCCATATAAATGTTAGTTGATAAATGATTAGGTAAAGATAAAGGTTCCCCTCGCACATACGTGCTAGTCGTTCCCGATTCTAGGGGACGGTGCTCATCTCCGTTTCAAAGCCGAAGAGCCAGCGCTGTCCGAAGACGTCTCCATGGTCATGTGGCAGACATGACTCAACGCCAAAGGCGCACGGAACGCTGTTACCTTCCCACCAAAGGTGGTCCCTATTTTTCTACTTGCATTTTTTACGTGCTTTTGAACGGCTAGGTTGGCAGAAGCTGGGACAAGTAACAGGAGCTCACCCCGTTACGTGGCACTAGGGATTCAAACCACCAAACTGCAGATCTTTTGATCGACAAATTCAGCATCTTAGCCACTGAGCCACTATGTCCTTTATAAATGATTGGGTGACTATTATCTACTATGCATTAGTATCTTCAACATATGCCCACTTCTACACTTTTCAATTAGCACTAGAATTAACCTGACATTGACTTTTCAGGTATGCGCACAAGGGAGAAAAACACGATTCGAATGACTCTCACAAACAGGCACAACCTGGTATCTGTTCATCTTAGTTTCTTTCAAACATTTCCTTTTCTATCTGTTCTTTCATTTTCTTTCTGTCAGCACCCTGGACAGCAGCCTATCTCTCAGGTCTTCCTCCCCATCTGCTCTCAGCAGAATAAGAATCAAAAATTAAAAATTAAGGGTATCTTTTCATCAGGGATACCTGGTCAGAGATAAGCAATGAGAAAGGATAGGAGTTCTGGATAAATTCTTGAGTTACTGTAGGGAGTAGATGAACTGATTACTTGGTCTAAGACCATCCTGCTGAATTCCAGTGGCTTAAACCCAACTATGGATGAATAGATAAGGGATCTCCATTGCATCGAAGGAAGACATGTGAGCAATGAAGAATAATGTTAGATCCTTCGGGGTTTAAGAAAGGACCCTGATGGCTACGAACAAAATACAGGAAATCGAAGAGCCATGGCAGGGATTAATTTAGCCGGGAGAATTACTCACCGTTGTTTCATCTTCATGAAGTACCTGGTCATACCCACTCAGCGCGACACAGAAAATGATTGCCGTGACATCCTCAAAACAGTGAATCCACTTCTTACGCTCCGATCTCTGACCCCCAACATCAAACAGCCTTAAGGAGGAACAAGGAAAACTCTTCATTATTTCATCCTAGCACAAAAGAGTATAAGTGACTTCTAGTCACACTTGTCCTCTGAGTGACAGGTTATCAAGAGCAGCACTCTCAAGAAGAGGCAGGAAAGAGAAAGATGTGGATAAAACAGGGATTACAGATTAGAGATTATCAGAGTTGGAAGGGACCTTGTATGTCATCTAGTCCAACCCCCACCCAAGCAGGAGACCCTGCACCATTTCTGACAGATGGCTGTCCAGTCTCTTCTTGAAAGCTTCCAGAGATGAAGCTCCCACAACTTCTGAAGGCAACTCCTGTTCCATTGGTTGATTGTTCTCACTATCAGAAAATTCCTCCTTATTTCTAGGTTGAATCTCTCCTTGATCAGTTTCCATCCATTATTCCTTGCCTGGCCTTTGAGTGTCTTGGAAAATTGCTTGACCTCCTCCTCTCTGTGGTAGCCCCTCAAATATTGGAAGACTGCTATCATGTCTCCCCTGGTCCAGGCAAGATAGAGGGGAGGGGAGGGGAAGGAAAAGGAAAGGAAGTGAAGTGAAGAGGGAGAGGAAAGGAAAAAAAAAAAAAGGAAAGGAAGAGATAAGAAAGGGATGGAAGGGAAGGTGAATGAGGGAAGGGAAGAAAGAAAAAGAAAAGCATTTTGAAGGAAATAGAGAAGAAAGAAAAGAAAGAAAAGAAAAAAGAAGAGAAGAGATGAGATGAGAAGGGAAGGGAAGGGAAGGAAAATAAGGGAAGGGAAGGGAAAGGAAGGGAAGGGAAGGGAAGGACCCAGATTGTTGGGGGCAATATGCTGACTCTGTAAACTACTTAGAGAGGGCTGTAAAAGCACTATATAAGCACTATATAAGTCTAAGTGCTATTGCTATTGCTAAAGGAAGAGAAAAAAAGTGAAGTAAAATTAAAATTAAGTGAAGGGAAGGGAGGATGGAAGAAGGAAGAGAAGGGAAAGGTTTAGATGAGTGATAGTGATGACCAACTGAACTAACCCATGTCAAGCCCCGCTTACTACGGCAGCCATTTTGTGGCAGTGCAAACCAAACACAACACCCCAAGCCTGCCCACTGGTAAACGAAAAGGACTAGAGCCACACCAGTTGATTATCTGTCCAGTCAGGGAGATTCTTTCATGTTACCTGCATCCTTCTCACCTGAAATGGAGGTTTTTGAATGTGAAATGGGTTTCTACAATGCCGGTTGTTTTGACCCTGGTTCGAAGGATGTCTTGCTCTGTGGGCTGGTAATCGGGAGCTCCAATTCGATCTAAGCAGTCTAGATAGCTGTAAAACACAAAATGTGAAGGGAAGGGATCAGGATAAAAATATGACTCTTATCTCTAGCAATCCTGAAGGAAGACAGAACCAAACATAAATTATTTGGTAAAGAGCCTGTAGTACAGTAGACTAAGCACTGTTATTAACATTCAGCTGCCTGCAATTTACTGCTGGTTCGAATCTCTCCAAGGCTCAAGGTTGACTCAGCCTTCCATCCTTTCAAAGGTAGGTGAAATGAGGACCCAGATTGTGGGGGCAATAAATTGACTTTGTATAAATATACAAAAGTATGAAGGCTATTGCTTAACGCATTGTAAGCCGCCCTGAGTCTCCGGAGAAGGGCGGCATATAAATTAAAGCAAAAATAAAAAATAAAAAATACCAACACCAAGAGATTTATGACGAATTATTATATATATATATATTATTTATTTATTTATTTATTTTTTGCATAAGAGAACACCTTATAAGCTTTCCTTTGTGGTCTTTTCTTAAACCAAAAACCTTATTATTTTAAGGTTTCTTTTCTTTTTGTAAGATTAAAGATTGTTTTGTCAAAAATAAAGATATTAAATTAATTTTTTAAAAAAACCATATAGGAATGTTGCGTCAAATATGGTGGAATTTCTTGAAATGCCCAAGAAAAAATTCAAGATTCTCCTTCATGTATAAAAAGAACTGATTCTTTTTCTTTTCAAATCTCTCCTCAAAGCCCTCCTAGGACGTTTTTGCAAGAATTGTATAGTCTTCATTCATTCTTTTCACAAATAAGGTGGAAAATTCCCTTTGTGCCATGGCTCCAGACTGAATTTTTGAATGTAAGCAGCTTGCAATAGGAGCTTGTCTTTTTATTGTTAATCTGTAAAATGCTATATTGGATATTCCTAATATCTCAAACACAGAAAGAACTGTGCAAAGCATCACATCTGCATCAAAGTCAACACAATTGCCATCACATCTCTTCCCTTTGCTCTCGGTTGATTTCAGCTCCAGTTTACATTTTATAATTCACTGCAAAATCCGTAATTTAGCTGCTGAATTGACCCACTTCTGATCTTTTCTTCTATTACTGCATTATATTTGGACAGAATATATTATTTTATTATACATTATTTATGTTAACTACCTCCAATGGCTGAGTTGATTACTGCAGGGTGAATCAGTAAAATAAGGCAAGATCTTTCATTACATAGTGCCTGGTGATGTTACCAGATTGGGTAGTGAAAGGTTTGCAAGAAAACAGCCAAGCTTAGAAAGAACCAAGAATGCCACAGTTCAATCCTGAGCTACACATGTTTTCTTTTATAAGACAAGATAACCAAATTAAAGGAGAGAAGGAGAAGGAGGGAGAGGGAGGAGCAATGCAAAACTTCTGAGCTAGCATTTTCTTCCTGCCTCTTCCCTGTTTAATCGGACAATTGTACACTTTGCAAAATCAATGGTGACCTTAGCAAAGAAAATTTGCCAGATCTGAAATTTGTTCCATTCTTTCCTTAAACTAGAACATAAAGACTATTTATGAGAATTGGGTGAACTCTCAATCGTTCCAAAACAAATGAATCAAAGACACAAACTAAATCTCCCAACCTGCTTGATGGCAATTGTGAATCACTGAATCAGAGAGTTGATGAAGCCGAGAGCTTTTAAAAGCTTCATCGACCAATTCCCCAGCCATCATCCATCCACTGCTGTATCTTACATCTCCTGCTGGCTGAGGGATTCTGGGAGTTGAAGTCCACACTTCCTAAAGTGTGCAAGGTTGGGAATCCCTGCTCTAGGATCCCTGTCCTTTCTCCCCTGATTTGGCAACCTTGGCAAGTGCTAGAACAGATTAACAGAGTTGGAAGGGATCTTGGAGGTCATCCAGTCCAACCAGCCACTCAAGCAGGAGACCCTACACCATTTCTGACAGAGGGCGGTCCACTCTCTTCTTGAAAGCTTCCAGTGATGAAGTTCCCACAACTTCCGAAGGCAACTTCTGTTCCATGGGTTGATTGCTCTCACAATCAGAAAATGTCTCCTTATTACTAGGTTGAATCTCTCCTTGATCAAATTTCCATCCATTATTCCTTGTCTGGCCTTTGGGTGCCTTGGAGAACAGGTTGACCCCCCCTCTTTGTGGCAGCCCCTCAAAAATTGGAAGACTACTATCTTGTCTCCCCTGGTCCTTCTCTTCACTAGACTAGCCAGGCCCAGTTCATCATATGTTTTAGTCTCCGGGCTCCTAATCATCTTGGTTGCTCTTCTCTGCACTCTTTCTAGAATCTCAACATCTTTTTTATAGTGTGGTGATCAAAACTGGATGCAGGATTCTAGGTGTGGTCTTACTAAGGCTTTATAGAGTGGCATTAGTACCTCCCTTGATCTTGATTGCATCCCTCTGTTAATGCAATTTAGGACTGCATAAGAGTTGAAACTTCAACTCCTGTAAAATGTAACAATCCAAATACATTTTAGATCTGTTTTGACTGGAGGACCTCACTCTGCATGAACCTTCTAAATCAAGGGGTGTATAAGACACCCACAGCTCCGAGAAATGAAGCATAAACCAGAAGGTTATCAGCCTTTTCAATGTTGCCCTTTTAAAAGATAGATCTCCTTTTCAGAGCAAGCCAAAAAGCAACATAGAAATACTTCTACTGAGTAAAAAAAAAAAAAAAAAAAAATTGGAACATGCCCAGATTTCAAGAGAACAAGTTTTCCCTTTGGCCGCATCCATTGTGGTCTCCCTCTCTTGGTTTTAATCTTTCCTCATTTTTGTTTCCTCCCATAATTTCACGCTGCTTATTATGCGTCGAGCGTTTCTTCCCTTTCCTTCATCTTCTTTTTTCCCCACTTTACTTTTTTCTTCTTGCAATTCCCCTCTTCCATGGCTGGGAAGAGAAAGCACTCCTGGCAACCCTCTACCTAAAAAGGAAGGTTTTTTTTTTCTCTCGCTCTCTTACAGAAGTCTTGTGCTCATTAGCAGCTTTCTGCAGAAGAAAAGATCTGAATGGGTTTCCTTGCAAGAGAGAGAGAGGGAAGGAGGGAGGGAGGGAAGGAGAAAGAGAGAGAGAGAAAGAGAGAGAGAGAGAGAGAGAGAGAGAGAGAGAGAGAGAGAGAGAGAGAGAGGAAAGACTATTCCAATGGTTTATTGCAGCTTTCTAAAAGAAAAAGAGGACACGACATTTTTTGCAAGGCTGGGCCTGCTTAGGTTTCTCTAAAGGCTGGAAGTGCCAAGAATAAGAGGGCTTTGAAGGAGTTTGGGCCTGCATAGAGATGAGATGTTCTTAAAGACCGAAGCTGGCAAGAGTTGGAAAGGAGAGGACGATCCCTTGTCAGGCTGCAAGTTGAGAGAAGGTAGGTTGTGCTGCTGCCAGACAACATTTGCTCTTCAAGTTGAAAGGCAAGATGTTATATTTATATAATAAAGCAATAATAGACAGAGGGATCCTCCTTCCTTTCCTCCGTCCCAAAGGAAAACCCAAAACATGTCAAGCTGGGTCAGGAACATTTTGCAAAATGCCAGGAGATTGGGGAGTTTTTCCAGGAGAAATATGTTTCAAAGCTTGGGAGATGCTACTGAGAAGACTTGCCCCCTGACCCACTCCCTTGTTATTATTTATTATTATTAGCATATGGTGTTGTTACATTAGCCTGGAGACCACAATGCTATTGCAGAGTAGTAGCTTGGCTGCCAAGATACCAGCTCTGTTGTAGCTAAGCCTAAGAATAGAATAGAATACCCTGTTTTCCCCAAAATAAGACATCCCCTGATAATAAGCACAATCCGGCTTTTGAGCACATGGCAAT
The DNA here is from genome assembly GCF_059756535.1 of Pantherophis guttatus. Taxonomy (NCBI): domain Eukaryota; kingdom Metazoa; phylum Chordata; class Lepidosauria; order Squamata; family Colubridae; genus Pantherophis; species Pantherophis guttatus. The sequence goes on from NC_142073.1 coordinate 20,974,736, forward strand.
AAGACCAAGCGCTTATTTCAGGGTTCAAAAAAATATAAGACAAGGTCTTATTTTGGGGGAAACACATTAGAATAGAATAGAATAGAATAGAATAGAATAGAATAGAATAGAATAGAATAGAATAGAATAGAATAGAATAGAATAGAATAAGAGAGTTGGAAGGGACCTTGGAGGTCTTCTAGTCCAACCTCTTGTTCAAGCAGGAAACCTTACACCATTTCTGACAGATGGCAGTCCAATCTCTTCTTGAAAGAGTTGAAGCTTCTTGAAGCTCCCACAACTTCCGAAGGCAACTTCTGTTCTATAGATTGATTGTTCTCACTGTCAGAAAATTTCTCCTTATTTCTGGGTTGAATCTCTCCTTGATCAGTTTCCATCCATTATTTCTTGACTGGCCTTCAGGTGTCTTGGAAAATAGCTTGACTCCTTCCTCTCTATGGCAGCCCCTCAAAGACTGCTATCCTGTCTCCCCTGGTCCTTCTCTTCACTAGACTAGCCATGCCCAGTTCCTGCAACCGTTCATCGTATGTTTTAGCCTCCAGTCCCCTCATCATCCTGGTTGCTCTTCTCTGCACTCTTTCTAGAGTCTCAACATCTTTTTTAAAGTGTGGGGACCAAAACTGGATGCAGTACTCTAGGTGTGGCCTTACTAAGGCTTTACAGAGTGGTATTAGTATCTCCCTTGATCTTGATTGAATCCCTCTGTTAATGCAATTTAGAATTGCCTTGGCTTTTTTGGCACTTCGTACACTTCGCAAGATGTGCACCACAAGACGGCGAGCTGTCTTCGCCCAAAAAAGAAAGAAAAGTGGCTCTTCCTGCAGCAGCATCCGAAGCCCCCTTCCTTCCTCAGAGCCATCTCGCCAATGGACACCACAACCGGGGAGGTTCAGAGGAGAGGAATTTGACCGCCTGCACAGTGCACCAGCTTGATTCTGCACCAAAGTGGTACCTATTTATCTATTCACATAGAACATGGTTTTGAACAGTTAGGTTAATAGAAATTGAGGCGAGTGATGGGAGCTCATCCAGCCATAGAGTGCTAGGATTCAAACCGCCGAAGCCTTGACCATCTCCAGCATCATTAAGCTACTGAGCCACCGTGCCATTCCCTTGCAACTCTTGGGAACTGGGGAGGTGCTGAGGAGGCCATTCCCAGACATTTGGACAGGAGGGCCAAGACAACCCTGAAATTGGCTTTAATCTAATGGGTTGTCCCATTAGCAATCTGCCTGCTGTATTCTGTACCAGCTTCAGCTTCTGAGTCATCTCGAGAGGCAGCCCCAGAGAGGGTGCCTTACAGTAACCGAAGCAAGTGGTGATTGTGGTGGGAATTATGCTCACAGGGCGCCTTGATTTAGGACCACCATAAGTGGCACACAGACTGAGGTTGGGAACAAGGCCTCCTGACCACAGCCTTCACTTTCTGCTTAAGCAGTATCCATGATTCCAGAAGGTCCTTGAAGTCATGGCTCAACTCAGCAAGAATAATTATCGGAACTAATAGCAATAGCAAAAGCATTTAGACTCACATACCACTTTACAGTGCTTTACAGCCCTCTCTAAGCGGTTTACAGAGTCAGCCTATTTGCCCCCAACAATCTGGGTCCTCATTTTACCCACCTCGGGAGGATGGAAGGCTGAGTCAACCTTGAGCCTGGTGAGATTTGAGCTGCCAAACTGCAGACAGCCGGCAGTCTTTCTCTCTCTCTGTCTGTCCGTCCATCCATCCATCCATCCATCCATCCATCCATCCATCCATCCATTCATCCATGATGTGCAGTGGTTAGAATGCAGTATTGCAGGCGGACTCTGCCCATTGCCAGCAGTTCAATTCTGACCGGCTCAAGGTTGACTCAGCCTTCCATCCTTCCGAGGTGGGTAAAATGAGGACCCAAATTGTTGGGGGCAATAGGCTGACTCTGTAAACCACTTAGAGAGGGCTGGAAAGTACTGTGAAGTGTTATATAAGTCCAAGTACTAGTGCTATTGCCTATCTATCTATCTATCTATCTATCTATCTATCTATCTATCTATCTATCTATCTATCTATCTATCTATCTATCTATCATCTATCTATCTCTATCTATCTATCTATCTATCTATCTATCTATCTATCTATCTATCTATCATCTATCTATCTATCTATCTATCTATCTATCTATCTATCTATCATCGAAATTTCCATTGTTGCATATCAATTGTTTTGTCTAAATTCTGCAGTCATTTCATCACACAGCATTTAACTGGTTTGGTTTCTGAGTTATATTTCACCAACAACTTATAAATAAGGCCCCGGAAGGGCGCTGAGTTTTGTTTGATAAGGTTTTCATTTTAAAATCCTTAAATCTTCTGCCATCTTGTTTTCTTTTTCGAATGGCGCTGCTTATTTGAAGATATTGGGACTTGCCGGGAATTCTGTCCCTTTCAGAATTCAGAGTCTCAAAGGATTTTATCTTTGTTTTATTGACATTTTTTTGCAATCTGCAATTTTTTAAATCTCTCACTGACCAAATTTCTTTGCATTTTCGTCTTCATAAAAATAAATAGCCAAGCAAGAGGTGATAAATCTAAGCTAATTTTTCCTCTACCCTATACTTTTAAAGCACTGCTCATCAGATGATCTCCTATAAATTGCCTATTTCTGTTTCAGATATCTGCATAAACCATCTGGAAATCTTTCTCCCTTTAACAGAAGGAACACAGCATTAAGGGAATACGATCCCACCTGTTATTCAGGTTAGGCAACTGGTTTGAAAAGATAATTTGAAATTTGGTACTGCCAAACTGCCTTGTTCCTTTAAACCTTTTAATATCTTCTGCTTAATCCTCAGTCTTTTGTCAAACCGTATACAATGAGATTTATTTCTGCCAGTCATTCAATACTCTTTCATTTTTTAATTAAAATTATTTGAAACTGAAACTTAAATCAATGAGAGACAGTTTGGTCTAGTGGGGAAGGTACCAGAGGTGGGTTTCAGCAGGTTCTGACCAGTTCTGGAGAACCGGTAGCAGAAATTTTGAGTAGTTTGGAGAATCAGTAGTAAAAATTCTGACTTGCCCTGCCCCCATCTATTCTCTATCTCCCAAGTCCCAGCTGATCGGGAGGGAATGGAGATTTTACAGTAACCTTCCTCTGCCACACCCACCAAGCCACGCCCACCAAGCCACGGCACGCCCACCAAGCCACACCCACAGAACCGGTAGTAAAATTTTTTGAAACCCACCACTGGAAGGTACCCAGGCTAGAAAGTGGGCGACTGTGAATTCTAGTCCTGCCTTAGGCATGAAAACCAGCTGGGTGACTTTGGGCCAATTACTAAGAGTATGTGTATCTCTTAACAATATGATTTTGTACATGGAATTATCAACTGTCAAAAATGTTCTCTTTTCCAGTCACGCCGCCCATTTCAATGGAGATGTTTGGAGCATCCAAAGAGCAGTTCTCATGGATAATTTAAATACACCAGGAGTCGCTATAGCAACAGATACCTGGATCCCAAACTGAGAGAACATTATTCAAGCTATCAAAAAGTGCATCAGCCTCCCAAAACAAACACAACCCCCACTCTTCCAAAGCAAACCCCCCCGCCCCACCAAAGGATATTTGGGGGAAACACCCTCCCCCAATGTGGTTGGTCCACCAGGAGGAAAGAAAAGCATTCATTGGTAGGAAATAAGGCTCAACCAAAATGACATAAATGGATACGGAAGCTCCAATGTTCTCCAGAACTTCTCACTAGGCAAGCTAAAGAATGGGATGGAGTTTATGGAGATTCTCAGTCATCCAGGTCATGGTTGTCCCAAAGGTGCTTTTTTTAAGAGTCAACTGGACTTTCTGTTTTTTCTTTGAAGATGTTTCGCTTCTCCTCCAAGAAGCTTCTTCAGCTCTGGATGAGCTTCTTGGAGGAGAAGCAAAACGACTTCAAAGGAAAACCAGAGTCCAGTTGCCCCTTGAAAAAGCACCTTTGGGATAGAAAAAGTGGTGAATAAACCACAAGCCGTATTTGAGGCAGAGATTGGTGGCTTAACATCAGTCTCAAGATAGTAAATGTAAACCCAATGCCTCTCTCAGTCCGAATTGTTTTGGAACTGGGCTGTACCTAAAATTTAGGGATCAAGAACGTTGAGCACAGTGTCTGGAAAAAAAAAAAACTTTTCCTGCTGAGCTTTTGGTTAGCTTCCCAAATGGAAGTTAAAAGAGGACATACATGTACAAAACCTGTAGATTTACAGTATATGTTATAAATGCAAGTTATCTACAGATTCTGCATCTGGGGTTTCACTGGGCTTGGCTTGCTCTCCGAAAGACAGTATTTCATAATTTGAAACTAAATCTCTGTCAAAGTGATCATGATATGTTCCGGTTCTACTGTATGAGAGGCAGATGGTTGCAAAGAGAATCTTGTTGTGTAAGAGTAGATGATTATGTGGGCTTATTCCTCTCCATAAGAATGTTTATGTAATAGTCCAGTTCAGGTCTGGTTTTCAAGACAATGAATTTGGTTGTGATGTTTTGTTTTTGTTTTTGTTTTAAAAAAGCCATATTGCATAGAGAAATGGGTATCAGCAAATTCCTCCCTCTCCTTCCCATCTTCCTTCCTTCCTTCCTTCCTTCTCTCCTTCCTTCCTCCCTCCCTCCCTTTTCCCTTTCCCTTCCCTCTTTCACCTTCCCTTCCCTTCCCTTCCCTTCCCTTCCCTTCCCTTCCCTTCCCTTTCCTTCCCTTTCCTTTCCTTTCCTTCCCTTCCCTTCCCTTCCCTGTCCTGTCCTATCCTCTCCTTTCCTTTCCTTTCCTCCCCTCCTCCCCTCCTTCTTTCCTTTCTTTCCTTTCCTTTCCTTTCCTGTCCTGTCCTCTCCTGTCCTCTCCTGTCCTGTCCTCTCCTCTCCTTTCCTCTCCTCCCCTCCTCCTTTCCTGTCCTGTCCTGTCCTGTCCTGTCCCTTTCCCTTTCCCTTTCCCTTTCCCTTTCCCTGTCCTTTCCTTTCCTTTCCTTTCCTTTCCTTTCCTTTCCTTTCCTTTCCTTTCCTTTCCTTCCCTTCCCTTCCCTTCCCTGTCCTGTCCTGTTCTCTCCTTTCTTTTCCTTTCCTCCCCTCCTCCCCTCCTTCTTTCCTTCCTTTCCTTTCCTTTCCTTTCCTTTCCTTTCCTTTCCTTTCCTTTCCTTTCCTTTCCTTTCCTTTCCTTTCCTTTCCTTTCCTTTCCTGTCCTGTCCTGTCCTGTCCTGTCCTCTCCTTTCCTCTCCTCTCCTCCCCTCCCCTCCTCCTTTCCTGTCCTGTCCTGTCCTGTCCCTTTCCTTTCCCTTTCCCTTTCCCTTTCCCTTTCCCTTTCCTTTCCTTTCCTTTCCTTTCCTTTCCTTTCCTTTCCTTTCCTTTCCTTTCCTTTCCTTTCCTCCTGAAACACCATTAAACCGAAACCAAAACCTCTCAATTCCAGTGCCAGGTACTGTAGTCTCTTCTTGATTTTGCTGAACCTTCAGATTATCCCAGTTTAATAATGTATAGGTCTACTTGCAGATTTGTCACGCTGCATTGATTTCTGAACAAAGCCTATTAATTATTAAGTAATTATGCTTTCCTGAGATCCTTGGGCTCTCTACTACCCACTGCTCTCATTCTGCAGAGCAACATGACAGACAGTGGCCTACAAGCCTTCCGTGAGACGTTTTATATCAAACTATATTTTATTCTTTACACTGTTTCCATCTTTCCTTAAAACATCAACAGAATCCACAATGGACTGAGAACCAGCGTCTCCACTAGATATTTGACAGTTAAGCTGAAACTAAGTTAATCAAGTAAAAATAGCAAAAACAGATCTCTCCTGCAAATCTTACTTCCATGTGGTAGGTGAGCTATCGTCGGCAGGCTAGCCAGCAGATCAGCAAAAGTGCAGTCATTACAGCCGCACGGTGATATAGTAATAGCCACGGTTATTGATTTTTCCCCACCAACTGCATACCCTGCTTTATTGCACTCGCTCGGCTTCTTTTTGGCTCAGGTGCAATTTAGCCCAAAGAGAACATTGAATAGCAGAGTGCTGAAGAGGTTTATTTCACAAATTACCCATAATAATAAAGTGCCTGGCCTCCTTGATCCCACTTGGCTAGAGAAAAATGGAATGGCTGTCTGGAGAATGGAGAGAATTTTGACATATTCCAAAATTATAAGCTTAATCACAGAAGTGTCAAAGTCTCTCTGTCTCTCTTTCTCTCTCTCTCTCATCTATCTTCTATCTACATCATCTATATCTATCATTTATCTATCCATCCATCCATCCATCCATCCATCCATCCATCCATCCATCCATCCATCTCTATCATCTACCTACCTACCTACCTACCTATCACCTATCTATCTATCTATCTATCTATCTATCTATCTATCTATCTATCTATCATCTATCTATCAATCATCTACCTACCTACCTATCTGTCTGTCTGTCTGTCTATCTATCTATCTATCTATCTATCTATCTATCTATCTATCTACCTACCTACCTATCTATCATCTACCCATCCATCCATCCATCCATCCACCCATCTATCATCTATCTATCTATCTATCTATCTATCTATCTATCTACCTACCTATCTATCATCTACCCATCCATATATCCATCTATCCATCCATCCATCCATCTATCTATCTATCTATGTATAATTTATGTATCTATAGTATGTATGTATGTATGTATGTATGTATGTATGTATGTATGTATGTATCCATCCATCCATCCATCCATCCATCCATCCATCCATCCATCCATCCATCATCTATCTATCTATCTATCTACCTAACTACCTACCTATCTATCATCTACCCATCCATATATCCATCTATCCATCCATCCATCCATCCATCTATCTATCTATGTATAATTTATGTATCTATAGTATGTATGTATGTATGTATGTATGTATGTATGTATGTATGTATCCATCCATCCATCCATCCATCCATCCATCCATCCATCCATCTATCATCTATCTATCTATCTATCTATCTATCTATCTATCTACCTACCTACCTACCTACCTACCTATCTATCATCTACCCATCCATATATCCATCTATCCATCCATCCATCCATCCATCCATCCATCCATCCATCCATCCATCTATCTATCTATGTATAATTTATGTATCTATAGTATGTATGTATGTATGTATCCATCCATCCATCCATCCATCCATCCATCCATCCATCCATCACCTCAGTATTATATGCTTCTAAGTGTGTGCACCTCGGCTTAATCGCTTTCTTCAAGCAAATTCCAAACCCTTGCTTTCTTTTGTCAAATCTGCCTTCCCGCAGCAGATGGCAGCAGAATGTGTCATCCATCAAAGGGCCTGAGCCTGGATCATTCATATACCCTTTGCTGAGATTCTGTAGGGCTTATCAGCAAGAATGGAGTGTTGAGGTTTTGCTTGTCTTTTATTCATGGTAGAATGCCATCCAAGCAGAGGCAGAAGGGTCAAAACTACAAAAGGAGAATCATGCAAGCTCTGTCTTATTTCTCCGTAAGTAGCACCAGATTCAAGGTTCAAAAAAGGAGAGGCTTGATCGGATTGATGCAACACCACACCCTCCACCACCTTGGCCTCTGGTGGATCTTGTCTCCTTTTGGGACAACCATGACCTGGATGACGGAGAATCTCTACAGACGTTTAGCAATGCAATTTGGGATGAACACCCTTCGAATGGTGTGAGAGTAGGAATCGATTTCCAGAAGAAAAAAATTGCAGACTACAGGAACCAGGAGCATCACTCAGGTGACCCTGAGGACACAGATAAACCTCCAAGTAGCCCCAACGACCCTCTAAAAAGGATGCAAATGACCAGCTGTCTGCAAGGAGTATCAATCCTTCCATTTCCCACCATCCAGTCAGAGCTGAAAAAGCTTCTTGGATGAGAAGTGAAACATCTTCAAAGAAAAGACAAGAAAGTCCAGCTGTCTCCTGAAAAAGCACCTTAACTGAGACAACCAGGACCTGGATGACTGAGAATCTCTACAGACATTTGTTGTTGTAGAAATGGCTAGTACATATTAAGTAAAAAGTTGAGGCTGTAACGTTGCTATCTTATTCTACTCCTCTAAAAAGAGTAATGAATGCTTTTCTTTCTTTTTTCCCCTTTCCCTTCTACTGTTTCCTTTTTCCTCTCCCATTTCCCACCATTGTCATTTTTATTTGTATTGTAACTAGTGTCTTGATAAACTTAATAAAATTGTTAAAAACAAAAAAAAAAATTGCTTTGTGACCAGGGTGGATTTGATTTAAATCGAGTTGATTTAAATCACAATTTAAATCATGATTTAAATCACTAGTAAAAAGGCTTGATTTAAATCAACTCGATTTAAATCATAATTTTTAAAGAGCCACTGTCATCTCTGCTACTCCTTTGACCCGCTGTTGACTCACCGATAGTCCCAGGGTTGCAGAATATACAGCCTCATGCGACATAACTAAGCTCCATTTCATGCTGAATAAACTAAATTATTTATGTATCTTAAATAGAAAACTATCTTAGGATAGATTTTTACCCCAAAAGTTTTTTATTAAAATAAATTCGATAAAAATCAAAAAAATCCGATTTAAATAAAAAAATTCCGATTTAAATAAAAAAAATCTGATTTTTTTGATTTTTTTAAAAAAAATCATTGATTTTTATCCACCTTGTTTGTGACTGAGACCTGGCAAAATTCCTATTCCTCTTTTCTCCCTATTTACCGTCTAGGTCAGGGGTCTCCCACCTTGGCAACTTTAAGATTTGTGGACTTCAACTCCCAGAATTTGCTTTGCTGGCTGAGGAATTCTGGGAGTTGAAGTTCACAAGTCTTAAAGTTGCCAAGGTCTAGGTACAATGACTGCTTGCTAAATGAAGAGTGTATCCCAGAGATCTTGAACCTTAAGTGAGCATGCAGGTAATCCTTGATTTATGACCCCAATCGGAACTGGGACATTCATTATTAAGTGTTGTGGTTTTTAAGGAAGACATCATATGTTGGTGACTTGCAACCTTCTTTGCTGGCTTCCCCAGTGAAATTGCTTGTTGGAAGTGAACTGGGAAGTTTGTAAATGGCGAATATGTGACTGCAGCATGCTGTGAGGGACCGACATAAATATATGACGGTTGCCAAGTGCGCCAATCACAATCAGAAACCCTCCCTAGTTTCTTGACCTGCAAAGGCGAGGGAGGAAGAGATGCAGTTTCGAAAAGAGTGCAAGGCAGGGGTGAAATGCTCCCGGTTCGGACCGGATCGCCCAATTTGGTAGCGATGGTGGTGGGTGGTTCAGAGAACCAGTAGCAAAAATCCCTGCTCCCCTCATGCCCAGCTGAGCTGCACGATCATCAGAGGCTTTTTTTTTAAAACTTTTAAAAGCATTTTTTCTTCGGCCAAAAAAATGCTTTTAAAAGTAAAAAAAAAAGCCTCTGATGATCGTGCGGCTCAGCTAGGATCGTCAGAGCCTTTTAAAAGCATTTTTTCTACAACCTCTTCGGTCGAAGAGGTTGTTTAAAAAATGCTTTTAAAAGGCTCTGATGATCCCAGCTGATTTGCCTGATCGTCAGAGGCTTTTTTTTTCTTTTAAAAGCAAAAAACAAATGCTTTTAAAAGAAAACAAAAGCCTCTGACAATCAGGCAACTCAGCTGGGATCGTCAGAGCCTTTGAAAAGCATTTTTTTTTACAACCTCTTTGGCTGAATGCTTTTAAAAGTAAAAAAAAAAAAGTTGACCACCCCCACCCAGTCACATTACCCCCCCCACCAAGCCATGCCCACAGAACCGGTAGTAACAAATTTTACATTTCACCACTGGTGCAAGGGTTTTTTTTTTTAATGGAGGGGGGTCTCCAAACTTGGCAACTTGAAGACTTGTGGACTTTTAACTCTCAGAGTTTCCCCAGCCAGCATGGGGGATTCTGGGAGTTGACGTCCGTAAGTCTTAAAGTTGCTAAGTTTGGAGATTCCTGTTTTAATGTAACCTTACCATGGAGCAGTGGTGGGATTCAAATAATTTAACAACCGGTTCTCTGCCCTAATGATTTCTTCCAACAACCAGTTTGCCAAACTACTCAGAAAGTTAACAACCGGTTCTCCCGAAGTGGTGCGAACCGGCTGAATCCCACCACTGCAATGGAGGTAAGGCTACCGGTTCTGGTTGGTGGCTTCTTGTTTAAAGGACTTCTAAGTGATGACCAAAACTCACTATTGAGCAGAGTCGTTGAGCTGATATTCTCGGGACCGGTTGAAACACTCTTGAAGGCCACTATCGGACCAAAGCCTTATCATTGCCGAAAGCAGCTCTGGAGAGAAGGGCTCCGTGTCTTCCATCCGACTCACGACATCACAGACCATCTTGGCATCAGCCTAGGAAGGAAAAGAGCACACGTTTGCACCAACACAGGAGTGGAGGGAGGGAGAAGTCGGCTGACCTGCATCTCTCAAACCTAGTTCAGACATGTCCGCAGAATTTCACTGAGATGGAATTTGCTTCGGGGAGCAACAACTTGGGTCCTCTCCAGTCGCTGGCCTTTCTCCTTGATGGACCGAAGTCCATCAGTTCCTACTTGCTACTTCACCATTTCCCATCCAATAATTTCATACATAAATCTTTGTGGCATTTTATCACACTGCCAATATATTAGATGAAACAGAAGAAGAAGGAAGGAGGGAGAAGGAGGAGGAGGAGAGGGAGAAGGAGAAGGAGGAGGAGAAGAAGAGGACGAAGAAGAAGAATGGGAGGAGCAGGAGGGAGAAAGGAGGGGGAAGCAGAGAAGGAGGAAGGAGAGAGGGAGGGGAGGGAGAAGAGGAGGAGAAGGAGGAGGAGGAGAAGAAGAAGAAGAGGAGGAGGAAGAAGAAGAATGGGAGGAGCGAGGGAGGGGAGGGAGAGGAGGAGGAGGAGAAGGAGGAGGAGAAGAAGAGGAAGAAGACGATGAATGGGAGGAGCAGGAGGGAGAAAGGAGGGGGAGGCAGAGAAGGAGGAAAGAGAGAGGGAGGGGAGGGAGAGGAGGAGGAGAAGGAGAAGAAGAAGAGGAAGAGGAAGACGAATGGGAGGAGGAGGAGGGAGAAAGGAGGGGGAGGTAGAGAAGGAGGAAGGAGAGAGGGAGGGGAGGGAGAGGAGAAGGAGAAGGAGGAGGAGGAGGAGAAGGAAAAGGAGAAGAAGAGGAAGAGGAAGAGGAGGAGGAAGAAGAAGACGAATGGGAGGAGGAGGAGGGAGAAAGGAGGGGGAGGCCGAGGAGGAAGGAGAAAGGGAGGGGAGGGAGAGGAGGAGGAGGAGGAAAGGGAAGGAGGAAGAGACCCCAGCAAACTGGGACAAGCTTCAGCAGTCCTGCCCTGCAGTGCCATCACTGCATCCGTTTTATATGCTTGTGTCATTTTTAAAAATAAACTTTATTAGAAATTTGAAAACACAAAAATGAACAAGAGCTAATATTTAGAATGACAAAAGAGGGGAAAAAAAGAAAGAAAAGAACAAAGAAAAAGTGCAGAAACGACAGAAATGACAAAAAGTTACAAAGAAGGGACTTCTGATTTTTGTTTGCCACAGTTATAAGCACAAATATAAATCAACCTCATGTTCTGAGTTTATAATGTTTCTATAACCTATTCATTCTTATCAAATCCATAGATCGTAACTTCATTTCCCCCACCCCTCCTTCCTTGCAAAAAGTAAGTAAGGGGTTTCCAATGATCACTGAACTTCAGTAGTACTGAAGTTTAAATAATTAAACCAGAACAAACAAACAAATAAACATAAAGTAATTGTGTTTAACCCTTATGAGAATCAACCCAGCCCATGTCCACATTTAAAACTTTCACTTTGTAGAGCCATTTAAAACACCAAAATAATTATAACCAGCAAATGGCATGATGAAAAAATAGACTAAAAATATTTACTTTTCGAGAAATGTTCCTGATTCTATGCACAAATTGATTGCTCATTGTGGTCTTCTCCATCTCCTACACCCCCCTTCCCTTCCTTACAGTATGCCTCCAGCTGTTCTTCCCTCGTTTGGGCAAAATCTATCTCACTATCGTTTTGCTAAGGAAGCTGTTTTCTAGAATGCATTTGTTCTTTTTCTTGGAATAACAGAAACACACCAGCGTTGGGGGGCAGCAGGAGAGCGCCACAGTATTGAGGCCTTTGAACTCTGGTGCTGGAGAAGACTCCTGCGAGTCCCTTGGACTGCAAGGTGATCCAACCGGGCAGTCCTAGAGGAGATCAACCCTGACTGCTCTTTAGATCCTGAAGAGGAAACTCAAATACTTTGGCCACCTAATGAGAAGGAAGGACTCCCTGGAGAAGAGCCTAATGCTGGGAAAGCCTGAGGGCAAAAGAAGAAGGGGACGACAGAGAACGATAGTACAGAGCCTTGATAGTACAGTGGTTACGCACCCTGTTATTAACACAGCTGCCTGCAATTACTTGCTGGTTCGAATCTCTCCAAGGCTCAAGGTTGACTCAGCCTTCCATCCTTTCTAAGGTAGGTGAAATGAGGACCCAGATTGTGGGGGCAATAAGCTGACTTTGTATAAATATACAAAAGGATGAAGGCTATTGCTTAACGCATTGTAAGCCGCCCTGAGTCTCCAAGGGCTCCAATTACAATCGGGACAACACACGCTTTCTTTTTCCACAGTCGCTCAACTTCAATTTGCAAGTCCCGGTACTTTGTGATTTTTTCTTGCTGCTTATCTTCAATCCGTGCATCACCAGGTATTGCAATGTCAATGAACCATACTTTTTTCTTTTCAACTACTGTTATGTCAGGTGTGTTGTGGATCAAGTGCCTGTCAGTCTGAATCCTGAAGTCCCACAAGATCTTGAGTTTCTCATTCTCTAAAACTTTCTCAACCTGATGTTCCCAGTGGTTTTTGCTGTACTCAAATCCAAACTTCTGGCACAATTTCCAGTGAATGATATTATTATTATTATTATTATTATTATTATTATTATTATTATTATTATTATTATCATCATCATCATCATCATCATCATCATCATCATCATCATCATCATCATCTTCCCTTCAGTGTCTTATCTGGAGATATGTTTATCTGCTCAGAAACAAAAAAAGAAACTGGTGGAAGTTTGGTGCAAATAATAATAATAATAATAACTTTATTGTCATTGTACGTGTATACACAGTATACCCATACAACGAAATTCACTTAACACCCAAAGACCAGGTCCAACACACATAACAATCCCCAAACACACCCCCACCCACCACAATTCCCCACCCCTAAACCACCCAAACATCCACACAACAGGCCAAGTAATAATAGTCTAGTGAAGAGAAGGACCAGGGGAGACATGATAGCAGTCTTCCAAGATTTGACTGTCATTTTCGGATACTGGCTCTCTAATTCCTTGACTTTTGCTTAGACATAGTTTCCACAGCCAGAAGTTTTCCAAATCAAACGGGGCCTAGATTTCAGCAGAATTTCCTCAGGTTGCAACCCATGGGGTGGACTCAACATCCTTCTCCTGTAGCCTTGTCCAAAGCAAAAGATCTGGTACCAGATCTGCTGGACAAATGGAAGGACCTCCTCTAGATCCCTTGAAACGTAATGCCCTATAACAGTTATAATCCCCAAACAATCTGGTTGGCTCGTGATTACAGGATCTCATTCCCAAGGCACCGCTATCCAGGGGTGGGCTTCAAAAATTTTAGCAAGGGGTTCTCTGCCTGGTTGCTGGGTGGGCGTGGCCTTGGTAGGTGTGACCTAGTTGGCATCCTGCACCATGGCGGGGGAGGGGGGTGTTTTTGCCCTCCCTGGGCTCTGGTGGCTTTCCTCGAGCCTCCGGGAGGGCAAAAACGGCCTCCCCAGCCTCTGGAGGTCCTCCGGAGGCTGGAAAAGGGCCCGTTTCCGGCCTTCCTGAACTTCTGGTAGGCCCGTTTTTCACCCTCCCCGAGCGTCCCCACCAGGGGTGGGTTCTAAAATTTTTTACTACCGGTTCTGTGGGCTTGGCTTATTTTCTGGGCATGGCTTGATGGTCATGTGACAATTCTTTAAGATTTAGCAGAGGTACTGGTCTACCAGGCTTTTACCTGCTTGCAGAGCTCTACCGGTCTACCCATTTGTCTTTGGAGGCACCGGCCTACTCATTTGTTTTTGGAGCCACAGGTCTACCCATTTGTTTTTGGACGCACCGGTCTACCACCACACTGCCTTTTAACACTGATCAGCTGTAGGGAGGCCTTTTGGAGCCCCGCAGCAAGAGTTTAAACAGTTTTTTTCCTTCTAGCCAATCAGCTGGGACTCGGGAGGCAGCGAATAGATTGGGGGCGGGGCCAAATAAAAGGTAAGAATAACGTGGGGGGCGGGGGCGGGAGGGCTCAGCTCCCGAACAAAGAGAACCGGTTCGTGACATCATATCGTCACCGCTACCAGTTCAGCCGAACCGGGCCGAACCGGGAAGAACCCACCACTGGTCTCCACGCACCCTGCACTTACCTGCATCCAATACAGACCACGTGGGGACTCCTGGGAGGGATAGGGTGGGGTGGGCGGGGCCAGCCAGGAGTGGGATTTGGGAGTCCTTTGAACTGCACAGAACCTTAGCTAGAGGTTCTACCCAAACCAATGCGAACCCCCAGCAGCCCAGCCCTGCTGCTATCTTCAGGAAGGTGGCACCACCCGGTTGGAGAAGATCTGAAAGTCCCCAACTTTTTTTTTTTTTTAAAGAAAGATGAATAGCCACCATAACACACACATAAAAAAAAGGAACGTCACACTCCACCGAAAGGGCATCGAGCCTGGTCCTTCATTATGTACATTTGTTCGTTGAGTTAATAAGCAATTAACAGTCCAAGCAGAGATGTTTTCTCTTTTGACCGGTCACTCCGGGGCGTCTCTCAAACTGTGAGTGACCTTAACAGACTTTCTTCCCCTCTCACTGAGCCCAGCAGGTAAGATTTCGAAATGTGGCCTGGCTGGATCTTTCTTCTTTTCGCTTTTCCCTCCAGCGTCCTTGGAGGAGGGAGAGGGGGGGCTTCTCCCCTCCCCTCCCAAGCCTGCCCAGGTGGTAGGATTCAAATCTCCTACCATGCTTTGCCATCTGTACAAAAGTGAGCCGTTAAATAAAACAAAACGGTGGGAAGGGGAGGGGGGGAGGAGAAGGGTATTTTAGCAGCTCCCCTCGCGCTGGGGTTTCGTTTAATGAATACCGAATTTTAGAGTTAAAAGTGGAGAAGGAGGCCCTCAAGGCAAGGCCGGAACAAAAACTTTTCTGAATAGACAGATTGCGACCTAATCTTTCCTCCTTGATTTTCTTTCTTTCTTTCTTTCTTTCTTTCTTTCTTTCTTTCTTTCTTTCTTTCTTTCTTTCTTTCTTTCTTCCTTCCTTCCTTCCTTCCTTCCTTCCTTCCTTCTTTCTTTCCCTCATTTCAAACTTGAACTACAAATATCCTCCCTCCCTCTTTCCCTTTCTTTCTTTCCCTTCCTTCCTTCCTTCCTTCTTTCTTTCTTTCCCTCATTTCAATCTTGAACTACAAATATCCTCCCTCCCTCTTTCCCTTTCTTTCTTTCTTTCTTTCTTTCTTTCTTTCTTTCTTTCTTTCTTTCTTTCTTTCTTTCCCTTCCTTCCTTCCTTCCTTCTTTCTTTCTTTCCCTCATTTCAATCTTGAACTACAAATATCGTCCCTCCCTCCCTCCCTCCTTCCCTTTCTTTCTTTCTTTCTTTCCCTCATTTCAATCTTGAACTACAAATATCCTCCCTCCCTTTCTTTTTCTTTCTGTTTCTTTCTTTCTTTCTTTCCTTCCTTCCTTCTTTCTTTCTCCCTCCCTTCCTCCCTTTTCCTTCCTTCCTTCCTTTCTTTTTTCTTCCTTCCTTCCTTCCTTCCTTCCTTCCTTCCTTCCTTCCTTCCTTTCTTTCTTTCCTTCATTTCAATCTTGAACTACAAATATCCTTCCTTCCTTCCTTCCTCCCTTCCTTCTTTCTTTCTCTTTCCTTCCTTTCTTTCCTTCATTTCAATCTTGCACTACAAATATCCTTCCTTCCTTCCTTCCTTCCTTCCTTCCTTCCTTCCTTCCTTCCTTCCTTCCTTCTTCCTTTCCTTTCTTTCCCTCATTTCAATCTTGAACTACAAATATCCTCCCTCCCTCCCTCCCTTCCTTTCTTTCTTTCCCTCATTTCAATCTTGAACTACAAATATCCTCCTTCCCTCCCTCCCTTTCTTTTTCTTTCTTTTTCTTTCTTTCTTTCCTTCCTTCCTTCTTTCTTTTTCTTTCTCCCTCCCTCCCTCTTCCTTCCTTCCTTCCTTCCTTTCTTCTTCCTTCCTTCCTTCCTTCTTTTCCTTCCTTCCTTTCCCTCATTTCAATCTTGAACTACAAATATCCTTCCTTCCTTCCTTCCTTCCTTCCTTCCTTCCTTCCTTCCTTCCTTCCTTCCTTCCTTCCTTCCTTCCGTCTCTTTTTCTAATTTTCTCCTCTTCGCAGATGCTGCCACTGCACAATCCACTGTGATCGATACGTCCATCACACAGGATCTTTATTGCACTGATTTATTTCTGGCAAAATTGCACACTTCGTGGAAGGAAGGTGAGCAACGGCGTCTTCCATAAGGAAGAAATGTATGTTCTTTGCCCCGGAAAGTCGCTTTATTTCCCTCTGTCTTTATTTGAGACAAGGGATTTATTTGTTCAAGTCACCGCATTTCCGAAGTGAGGAATTCTGCATGTTGCACACAGTAATGAAGCATCCATTTGTGGAGGCCTGTAGATCTAAATCTATGTGCAAAATGCATGCTTTTATTTGCTCCATTTCAGTGGTTTTTACTGAAGCAGCAAAGCACCCTGATTTGATTTGGCCAGCTGCTTGGCTCCACAAAACAACAACAACAATTTAATTTCAACCAAAACAGAGCTGGAAGGGACCTTGGAGGTCTTCTAGTCCAACCCCCTGTTCAAGCAGGAGACCCTATGCCAATGACTTTTGCCATCGCGTGCCAGGAAGGGGGGGCGGGGGAGGTTCGCGTGGCTGCAAATGGCTGACATAAATTCTACAGAGGAATGATTGAGTCTGCCATCTGCACCTCCATAACTGTCTGGTTTGGCTCTGCAGCCCAACAAGACAGACACAGACTTCAGAGGATAGTTAGAACTGCAGAAAAAACAATGGCTACTCACCTGCCTTCCACTGAGGACCTGTATACTGCACGAGTCAAAAAGAGGGCTGTGAAAATATTGACAGACCCCTCACATCCTGAACATAAATTGTTTGAACTTCTACCCTCAAAACGACACTATAGAGCACTGCGCACCAGAACAACTAGACACAAGAACAGTTTTTTCCTGAATGCCATCACTCTGCTAAACAAATAATTTCCTCAATACTGTCAAATTAACTAGTAAGACTGTAGTTCTTATCATCCTTACTAGTACCTATCTCCTCCCACTTATGCCTGCATGACTGTAACTTTGTTGCTTGTATCCTTATGATTTATATTGATATTGTTTCCTGATTGCTTATTTGTACCCTATGACTATCATTAAGTGTTGTACCTTATGATTCTTGACGAATGTATCTTTTCTTTTATGTATACCGAGAGCGTATGTACCAAAGACAAAGACAAATTCCTTGTGTGTCCAATCACACTTGGCCAATAAAGAATCCTATTCTATTCTATTCTATTCTATTCTATTCTATTCTATTCTATTCTATTCTATTCTATTCTATTCTATTCTATTCCATTCCATTCCATTCCATTCCATTCCATTCCATTCCATTCCATTCCACTCCTCGTATTCTATTCTATTCTATTCCATTCCATTCCATTCCATTCCATTCCACTCCTCGTATTCTATTCTATTCTATTCTATTCTATTCTATTCTATTCTATTCTATTCTATTCTATTCTATTCTATTCTATTCTATTCTATTCTATTCTATTCTATTCCATTCCATTCCATTCCATTCCATTCCATATTCTATTCTATTCTATTCTATTCTATTCTATTCTATTCTATTCTATTCTATTCTATTCTATTCTATTCTATTCTATTCCATTCCATTCCATTCCATTGTACTCTACTCTACTCTACTCTACTCTACTCTACCCTACCCTACCCTACCCTACCCTACCCTACCCTACCCTACCCTACCCTACTCTATTTTCACTTCCCTCCCAGCTCCCAATACATTCCAAACATTCCCCTCCCCCTCCCTTCATTTCTCTTGTCAAGTTGCAAGTAGAGGTGTGTTACAAGTCAAGCTTGACATGGCTGTCCAGTCTCTTCTTAAAGACCTCCGGTGATGGAGCCCCCACAACTTCTGGTAGCAAGCTGTTCCACTGGTTAACTGTCCTCACTGTTAGGAAGTTTCTCCTGAATCCCAGGTTGCTTCTCTCCTTGATTAGTTTCCATCCATTGTTTCTCGTCTTGCCTTCTGGTGCTTTGGATAAATAAGTTGACCCCCTCTTCTTCGTGGCAGCCCCTCAAATACTGGAATACTGCTATCATGTCCCCCCTAGTCTTTTTCTCTAGACTAGCCAAACCCAAATACTGCAACTGTTCTTCGTATGTTTTAATCTCAAAGTTCTTAATCATTTTAGTTGCTCTTCTCTGCACTTTTTCCCAAAATCTCAACATCTTTTCTGTAAGGTGGTGACCAAAACTGGATGCAGTATATTCCAGACGCGAACTTAACTAGGTTTTATAAAGTGGGACTAACAACCATAACAACCACATGACTGAGGTTTTTGCTCACACACATTTATATGCAACAATTCTTTCTGATCTCTGGATTAAAGTAGCAGGCTATCGATCCAACCCTTTGATGCAGGGTGATAGGCTTAAGGCAATGCTTCATTTTGTATCAGCCCATCCACAATTGCCAGAAGAAACCTCTATCCTTCTGAACAGACGTAGAACTCTAGAGACAGAACAATGGATGCACCGGGAAAATAATAACCTGCATCAAATTCAGGTGTTCACTGAAATGATGGATGGCAATGTCTATTCTATTCTATTCTATTCTATTCTATTCTATTCTATTCTATTCTATTCTATTCTATTCTATTCTATTCTATCCTATCCTATCCTATCCTATCCTATCCTATCCTATCCTATCCTATCCTATCCTCCATTTCTCTCTCTCTGTGTCTCTCTTATCTATCTTTTCTTTTATGTACACTGAGAGCATATGCACCAAGACAAATTCCTTGTGTGTCCAATCACACTTGGCCAATAAAGCATTCTATTCTATTCTATTCTATTCTATTCTATTCTATTCTATTCTATTCTATTCTATTCTATTCTATTCTATTCTATTCTATTCTATTCTATTCTTATTCTTCATACCATATCTTGAATTCTTTATGCTGTCAACTTCCAAAGCCCCTCCATCTTTCATAACTCATGAAAATCAGGAAACCCATGATGAAATTGGCACGGATGGCAACTTTGACTATTTTCATTAAAGAGAAGGATTTATCTAGTTCTGTTTGTATTTGGGAACCAAGTCTGCATTTTTCTACTCAAAACTGGGGGGGGGGAATGAAACTCCTAACTCTGTAATTATTTAATGTGCTTTTACATTGCTTTTAAATTTTGTATTATGTGTGTTTTATCTTCTGGTTGTTCACCGCCCTGAGTCCTTCGGGAGTAGGGCGGTATATAAATTCAAAATAAAGTAAAGTAAAGTAAAGTAAAGTAAAGTAAAGTAAAGTAAAGTAAAGTAAAGTAAAGTAAAGTAAAGTAAAGTAAAGTAAAGTAAAGTAAAGTAAAGTAAAGTAAAGTAAAGTAAAGTAAAGTAAAGTCTAGGTGCACGAATCTTAAAGCTGCTTCATCTTCTAGTGAAGAGAAGGACCAGAGGAGACATGATAGCAGTCTTCCAATATTTGAGGGGCTGCCCCAGAGAGGAGGAAGGGGGTCAAGCTATTTTCCAAAGCACCTGAAGGCCAGACAAGGAACAATGTATGGAAACTGACCAAGGAGAGATTCAATCAGGAAATAAGGAGAAATTTTCTGACTGAGAACCATCAACCCATAGAACAGAAGTTGCTTTCAGAAGTTGTGGGAGCTTCATCATTGGAGGCTTTCAAGAAGAGACTGAACTGCCATCTGTCAGAAATGGTTTAGGGTCTTCTGCTTGGGTGGGGAGTTGGACTAGATGACCTACAGGGTCCCTTCCAACTCTGTTAATCTGTTAAAATCTGTCAAAGGTTGGAGATACCTGGCTTACTGTAGGTATCTTTGGAAAATAGGCATACCTAAAATGCAGGCAGTCCTTGATTTCTTAACCATTTGTTTAGTGACTGTTCCAAATTACAATGACCCTGAATAAAGTGACCTACCCATACAACCAAAAGAAGAAGGGGTCGACAGAGAAGGAGGTGGCTGGATGGAGTCACTGAAGCAGTAGACGTGAGCTTAAATGGACTTCAGAAGATGGTAGAGGACAGGAAGGCCTGGAGGAACGTTGTCCATGGGGTCGCGATGGGTTGGACACGGTTTCACAACTAACAACAACAACCCGTACAACCGCCGTAGTCTCTCCACAATTAGGAACTTGGCAACTGGCATGTATCTATGATGGTTTCAGCATGCCAGAGTCATGCAATTGCCACTTTCCCAGATGGCTTCTGACAAGCAAAACCAATGGAGAAGCCAGGTGATGTGGCCCGTCAGCGCAGCTAATAGCTGATTCCGACAGTGAGGAGGCTGGTGTGGTGCTGCGCCAGCAGCCTGTGCAGCTAGCGCTCAAGTCGGACAATGAGGAGGCTGGAGAAGATGTGGTGCCAGAGGCAGGGATTCAGCCAGGGCCTTCAGAACCTCCAGAAGCTCCCATAAGTGAAGAGGAGGAAGAGGAGGAGCCTCTTCTTGATGCATGGGCACGCAGAGTGGCCAAAAGGCAGGAGTGGCTCCTCAGGAGGAGGTCTCCTCGAGAGCAAGGCTTGGGGCCAATTGGCCACTCCCTTAGCCTATTTAAGGAGGAATGCCGACTGAAGCAATTTGTAGGGAACAACTTTAGTTCAATCTCCTTCTCATCTGGATTCTCTGCAAATTGCTTCTGGGCTTTCTGCCAACCATAGTAAGATTGTGATTACTTTATCTTTGGTTTCTTGCAGGCTATTAAGAAAGTTTATTAACAGCCTTTGTTTGAAAAAGACTGAGTTATTTTAGTAAATTAAGTTTTGTACAGACTTTGTGTGTGCTGCGTTCTTTGGGGTCCGTAGCTGCGGCAGAACACCAGGTTGGCTTAACAACCGCATTTGTTCACTTAACAACTGGAGTGATTTGTTTAACAATCATGGCCAAAAAAAAAAAAAAGAGCTATAAAACCAGGCGGAACTCACTAAATCAACCATCTTGCTTAGCTATGGAAATTCCGGCCCCCGACTTTGGTTGTAAGTCAAGGACCAAGTGTATCTTTATGCGTTTCTTTGGAGAGGGAGGGAGCATGTGCTGAAGATGACAGCTTGATCTCCTTCCTTGGGGCAGCCCATGCAGCCTACGGACCATGTCCAGGGCGCCACTTGCACGCTGACAAATCTCCTACTTTAATTGCAGAGTGGAAACGCATCTCCACCTTCTGACATCAGCCTCTGAACAGGCAACTAATTATTAGTTCCAGCACAGCACAGCTCACCAGCCTATCCCTTACCCTGCGCAAGCTGTATTTAACCACACATGTGCGTCTGGCTAGCTGTAGTTTAAGACAGCGTAGACACGCCACTGATGCCTTTCCCCTAAATTTGCATTTGTTTTGGCCTCCTCTCTTCTAGTCAGAAGCAGAAAAGGAGCTTCAAAAAAGAAAAGAAAAAAGCGACTGGACTTGCTTTTTGTCTTCCGTTTTGAAACCGAAGAAGCTTCTTGGATGAGAAGCGAAATCCTTTTCAAGGAACAAAGCCAAGGAAGGCCAGTTGCCTTTTGGGAAAGCACCTTTGGGTTGCTGCAACTATGGCAGTGATGGCTAACCCTTTTGCCATCGCGTGCCAGGAGCGGGGGTGTGTGGGGTGTCGTGTGCACGTGTGCCCACACCCATAATTCTATGCGCCCTGCCCCCACGCATGCACAAATGACACCCCCCCACGCTCCCCACGTTCCTGGCACGCGATGGCATGGTAGGCCTGTTTTTTGCTCTCCCCAGCCTCCAGAGCCTTTCTAGGAGTCTGGGGAGGGCGAAAACGGCCTTCCCCATTCCCCAGAGGCCCTCCAGAGGCCAAAAATGGCCCGTTTGCCAACTTCTGGTGGGACCGGAAGTCCCTTTTTTTGCTGTCCCCAGCCTCCAGAGCCTTTCTAGGAGTCTCGGGAGTTACCACCGGAAGTTGGCAAACAGGCCATTTCTGGCCTCTGGAGGTGGTGTGGTGTGGGGCAGGCTGTTTTCGCCCTCCCCAGACTCCTAGAATGGCTCTGGAGGCTGGGGAGAGAGAAAAATGGGGCTTCCCCACCACGCCCTGAGGTCCTTCCGGAGGCAGGAAACAGCCTGTTTCCCTACTTCTGGTGGGCCCAGAAGGCCCAAAAATCAGCTGGCCGGCACGTGCATGCGCACCAGAGCTGAGCTCGTGTGCCCACCGATATGGCTATGCGTGCCACCTGTGGCACCCATGCCATAGGTTCGCCATCATGGAACTATGGGATAGAAACTATAAATTAACAATGTCAACTGCATACAAGGAGAACTTGAATAAGATGTTTTACAGATGGCGGTGGCTATTTACGTTAAAAAAGGAATTGAAGCAGAATTGAAATTCAAAGATACAAAGGGTAGAATCCTTATGGTTGAAATTAAGAGAGGGAATTCCAAAGTATTATTAGTGGGCATTTATGCCCCGAATAAAAAACAGGGAGAATTTTTTAAGAAACTTCACGAACAATTAGTGAAAATGGCATATAATGAAATCTGTATGATAGGGGATTTTAATGGCATCGTGGATCCGGAGAAGGACCACAAGAGCAATAAAGTAAAAAAAAATAAAAGGACAAATTTACCGAGAGCTTTTTTTGAGTTAGTTGATGAATTGGATCTAATTGATATCTGGCGTACCTTGCACCCAAATGACAGACAATATACCTTCTTTTCAAACCCACAAAAGTCGTGGTCTAGAATTGACATGGCATGGGTCAGTAGGAGTTTGGGGTTAGAAATTGGAACAGCTGTAATTAACCCAAATGATTGGGCAGACCATAATCCATTGGAGATTAGATGGAAGCCTGTTCAGAGAAAATATCAACGGAGGTGGAGGCTCAATGCTAAATTACTGGGCGACAAGGACTGTATACAAAAATTCAAAGAAGAAATAAATTTCTTTTTCAAGGAAAATGAAAATAAAGGCACATCCCGTGCAATAGTTTGGGATACAATGAAGGCCTACCTGAGAGGAGTTGTGATTTCATACACCGCCCATAAAAATAAACAAGAAAGGAAGACCCTGGAAGACTATTTAAATCATATAGGAGAAGCAGAAAGAAAACTCCAAGATGATCCAGAAGATGAAGCAGCCAAAGAAAATTGGATGATGTGGAAGCATAAAGTAAATATCATGGAGCAAGAAGAGTTAGCACAAAGAATGAAAAGAATGAAACAATATCTTTTCGAGAACACTAACAAATCGGCTGGCCTATAAATTAAAAAAGGAAAATGAAAGGGGAATAATCCATACTTTAGAGGACTCTAAGGGCAAATTATTGACTAACGAGGAAGAAAAACGAGATAGGGTGAGAGAATATTACGAATCTCTATATAAAGAAGGGGAGACATCAGATGATAAAATAGAAAAGTATTTGATAGAAGCAGAACTCCCACAAATAACTGATGAAGAGAAAGAAATGCTTAATAGAAAGATTACAATTGAAGAATTAAAAATAGCCCTCTCCAAATTGAAAAACAATAAAGCCCCAGGACCTGACGGATTCCCAGGGGAAATATATAAAAAATTAGAAGAAATACTCCAACCGAAATTAGTAGAAATTTTTAATGACGCACTGTTGGACCATAAAATTCCAGAGTCATGGAAAGAGGCGCATGTCACACTCGTGCCGAAAGAAGGTGCCGACCCAAAACAAATTCAAAACTACAGACCAATTTCGCTTCTAAATACAGACTACAAATTATTCATGGGCATAATTGCGGAAAGAATGAAAAAGATTTTAAATAATTGGATATATAAAGACCAGAATGGATTCTTACCGGGGAGACAAATTAGGGATAACATGAGAATTGTGCTAGATACGCTAGAGTATTATGAGGAACACCCCGGAAAACAGATGGCTCTGATCTTTGTCGATGCTCAAAAGGCATTTGACAACCTAAATTGGAAATTTATGATAAAACAAATTGAGATTATGAAATTCGGAACAAATTTTGAAATGATGATCAAATCCATCTATAACAACCAAAAGGCGAGTATCCTGGTGAATGGGGATAGGACTAAAACATTCCAAATTAGTAAGGGAGTAAGGCAAGGCTGTCCCCTATCCCCTCTATTGTTCATCCTGGCCCTAGAAGTCCTTCTACGGAAAATTAGAGCTAACAATGAAATAAAAGGATTGAAGATCAGGAAGGAGACTTATAAGATACAAGCATTTGCAGATGACGTTGCCCTAATCCTTGAAGACCCTATAGAGTCGGGACCTAAAGTACTGGAGGAATTAAGTAATTATGGAGAGGTGGCAGGCTTCATATTGAACAAAACTAAAACCAAAGTATTGATTAAGAACACAACTGAGAGTCAGCAAAACGAGATAGAAGAAGTATTAGGACTACAGGTTGCCAAAAAAATTAAATACTTAGGAATTTGGATTACATCAAGATGTTCGACTCTGAAAGATGATAATTATATTCCCCTAATTAGAAAAATAAAACAAGACCTAGATAACTGGAAAAAAATAAGATTATCACTTTTGGGCAAGATAGCCACAATTAAGATGAACATCCTCCCCAGAATATTATTTCTATTCCAAAATATACCAATAAATTTAGATAAAAAATTCTTTCTAGAATTAGACAAAATCATTAGAGAATTTATATGGGAGGGGAAAAAACCGAGATTTTCCATTAAAATTTTAAGAGGTAAAAGAGATATAGGTGGATTTGGACTCCCGGATTGGGAAACATACTATAGGTCAGCCAAGCTAGTTTGGATAAGAGATTGGATCACCCTGGAAAATGCGAGAATTCTTACTCTAGAAGGCCATGACTTGCAAAAAGGCTGGCACGCCCACATCTGGGAAATGGAGAGGAAAAAGAAGACACATTTCCATAGACATAAAATTAGAGATTCCTTGATACAAACATGGACCCAGATCAGACAAAAACATTACAAGAAAATCCCAAATTGGCTCTCAACGATGGAGGCCCTGACTCACCCAAATAGGTGGGAGAGGGAGAAAATGGCCAGATATAAAGATATTCTAGATGAAGGAGGGAGGCTTAAACCAAATGATACCTTACGAGAGCAAGGAATAACCTTAGATTGGTGGACCTACTCACAAGTAAAATCCAGATATCAGAGGGACAAAGAACAATATGGTATAGAACCGGGACCAAATGGATTGGACAAAGTTCTGATGGGAACAAATAAAAAGATTCTGGCAAAATTATACAATTATCTGCTAAGCGATGAGAAGTTTGAAGAGGTTACAAAGAATCAAATAATTGCATGGGAGAAAAATATAGGGTGCAATATAAATTTCGGGGAATGGGAGGAGGCATGGAATAGAAATCTTAAATTGACTAGAGCGGTGGCATATAAGGAAAATCATTACAAAATGCTTCATAGGTGGTACCTAGCCCCGGCCAGACTAGCGAAGATATATCCCAATATACATCCCAATTGTTGGAAATGCGGCCATGGCCAAGGCACCTTCTTTCACATGTGGTGGACATGCCCGGAAGCGAAAGGATATTGGAGTAAGATCAGGAGATGGCTACACGAAATAATTGGGGAAGATATTGAACTAACACCAGAGATTTTCCTCCTGGGAATAATAAAGAAGCCATATAGAAAGGAAATGACACATTTAATGATCCATATAATTACAGCCGCTAGATTGGCATATGCACAGTTTTGGAAAGAGAAAATTCAACCACCAGAAGAGCTTACAATTAAGAAAATACTCGAGTGCGCAGAGATGACTAAATTAACTTATGAATTAAATGATGAAAAGTCAGTATACTATATGGTGTGGGAAAGGTGGTACAAGTAGTTGCATGATAAAATGGAAGAAAGATCAAAGGTGTGTTAAATATTGGTTAAAAGTGAGTCAAAATATCAACAAGTATTATTTATGTAAATAGTTAAAACACTGCATATCCGATACAAATTGAAAAATGTTTATTATATTTATGTGTTTTATGTTATTGTTTGAATGATTGTTTTGTTTGTTTGTTTGTTTGTTTGTTTTTCTCATTTTTTTTTCCTTTTTGTTCTGTAAAAAATCTCAATAAAGTCTATTAAAAAAAAAAGAAGATGTTTTACAGATGGCATCTTCCACCGGAAAGATTGACAAAAATATGTGGTGGACATGCGTAGAAGCTAAGAAATACTGGACAAAAATCCGTATGTGGTTGGAGAAAATGATACAACAGCATATTGATTTCAATCCTGAATTATTCTTGTTGGGGATTTTATCAGAAACTTATAGTAAAGAAAATGTATATCTGATTATTCATGTAATAACTGCAGCTAAAATTGTATTTGCACAAAATTGGAAAAGTGAAGAGATCCCTACGGATGAGAATGTGATTAAGAAAATATTAGAACGTGCAGAAATGAATAGATTAACACTTGCAATTAAAGAAAAGGAAGATTCTGACTATTATAGTATATGGGAGTTATTCTATCAATGGTTAGAGAACAAATATAGAGAAAGAAAAGCCGAGAAATGAAATATGGAAAATGTTTTAACAAAGTTAAATAAACTAAGAAGAGGATTGTTATAATAGTAGGTATGTTAGGTATTAGTATTAAGAATAGACAAAATATTAAATGTGGCTGTACATTTTGTTATTGCACAAAATATTTGTACCCAGACGGCACACTGTTTAATGAAAGATGAAATGCGTGTATTAAAATAAAATTTAAAAAATATTTTAAAAAAAGAAAGAAAAAGGAAAAGCACCTGTGGGACAACGATGACTTGGATGATTGAGAATCTCCATAAATATTCTGACAGCCTTAGCTATGCTGGCTGGGCTCACAGAGGAGCCAGCGTCCTACTACTGTATCTCTGGAGCTGGATTCTCCATATAGCACTGCAAGACTGCAAAGAGAGGTGATTTCCTAATAAATGTCTCATTTTCCTGCTGGACAATTTTGCACGAATGGAAGGGACATGATCACCAAACAAAAACTCTTCTTTAAGACAGAACTTTTTATAAACTATAATGGAAGAAAATACACTTCTCCCAAAATGCAAAGTTTTTCTTTTATAATAATAATAATAAAAAAAGGAATGATATTGTGATTCTCCTGCTGGTTGAACTATCCTCTGCGTTCAGAAGTTGTGGGTGCTCATCACTGGAGGTTCTAAGAAGAGGCTGGACAGTCACTTGTCTGAAATGAAATGAAATTCAATGTAGAGAAAAGTAAAGTCCTACACTTAGGCAAGAAAAACCAGAAGGACCCATATAGACTGGGTGAAACCAGGCTTAACAGCAGGACCTGTGAGAGGGATCTTGGAGTCTTGGTGGACAACCAGCTAAATACGAGCCAGCAGTGTGCGGAGGCAGCCAAAAAAGCCAATGCAATCCTAAATTGCATTAACAGAGGGATATAATGAAGATCAAGGGAGGTACTAATACCACTCTATAAAGCCTTAGTAAGACCACATCTAGAATCCTGCATCCAGTTTTGGTCTCCACACTATCAAAAAGATGTTGAGACTCTAGAAAGAGTGCAGAGAAGAGCAACCAGGATGATTAGGGGATTGGAGGCTAAAACATACGAAGAACGGTTGCAGGAACTGGGCATAGCTAGTCTAGTGAAGAGAAGGACCAGAGGAGACATGATAGCCATCTTCCAATATTTGAGGGGCTGCCACAAAGAGGAGGGGGTCAAGCTATTCTCCAAAGCACCTGAAGGCCAGACAAGGAATAATGGATGGAAACTGACCAAGGAGACATTCAACCTGGAAATAAGGAGGAATTTTCTGACAGTGAGAACAATCAACCCATGGAACAGAAGTTGCCTTCGGAAGTTGTGGGAGCTTCAAGAACTTTCAACTCTTTCAAGAAGAGACTGGACAGCCATCTGTCAGAAATGGTGTAGGGTCTCATGCTTGGGTGGCGGGTACTTGGACTAGATGACCTACAAGATCCCGTCCAACTCTCTTAATCTTTCTATCTTGGCTTGTAAGAAGGTCGTGAAAGGGGATCACATGACCCTGGGACATGGCAATTGTCAGAAATACATGCCAGTTGCCAAGCATCTGCATTTTGATCATGTGTCCATGGGGGATACTGCAACTGTCGTAAGTATGAAAGTGGTCATAAGTCACTTTTTTCATTGCTGTTGTAACTTCGAATGGTCACTAAATGAATGGTTTTACGTCGAGGACTACATATAGTAACAAAGGCCAACCCTGTGCAGCTATGGAGGTCATCCAAGGTCAGCAGATGTTAACATCTATTTAGCCAGGGATTAATGAAGAAAGGGCCATAAACTGCGACTCAATCACATTTAGCTGAATGAACTGTGTTTTTGCTTCAAATGCTGCCAAAAAAGAAAAAGAAAAAAGAAATGTACTTTTTATTTTCATTATCCTAGAATTATTAGTGATGGTTTAGCACATGGCAAAGTAGGATCAGCTTTGGAAATATATTAGAAAGCATCGAAACCTTTGAATACACTTTAGGTACCTGATGCCAGAAAAAGGATCTGTAATCTATAAAGGGATCTCAAATGTACGTGGGAAATGGGATCAACATGAAAGGATACATTATCATGCTTGGGGGATGTGTAGAGTCCAGGTAAAATAAATTTGGATTCAAATATGCACATTGACACAGAGAATTTTTAGAATAGAACAGAAGAGGAAGAGGAAGAGGATAGTATAGGACAGGACAGGACACAGAATAGAATAGAATAGAATAGAATAGAATAGAATAGAATAGAATAGAATAGAATAGAATAGAATAGAATAGAAAATATGGAATGGAATGTAGACTAGACTAGACTAGACTAGAAAAAAGAATAGAATAGAATAGAATAGAATAGAATAGAATAGAATAGAATAGAATAGAATAGAATAGAAAAGAAAAGAAAATACGGAATGGAGTGGAATGTAGAGTACAGTAGAGTAGAATAGAATAGAAAAGAATAGAATAGAATAAAAAAGAAAATATGGAATGGAATGGAATGTAGAGTAGAGTAGAGTAGAGTAGAGTAGAGTAGAATAGAAAAAAGAATAGAAAAAAGAATAGAGTAGAGTAGAGTAGAGTAGAGTAGAGTAGAATAGAATAGAATAGAATAGAATAGAATAGAATAGAATAGAATAGAATAGAATAGAATAGTATCTATTGCTTCATGTTCTGCCTTGTGGTGCTTTGGAGAATAGCTTGACTCCCTCTTCTTTGTGGCAATCTCTGAGATATTGGAACACTGTATTGTGTCACTTCTAATCCTTCTTTTAATTAAACTAGACATATCCAGTTCCTGCAACCGTTCTTTATATGTTTTAGGCCTCCACTCCAGTGGTGGGTTTCAAATTTTTTTACTACCGGTTCTGTGGGCGTGGCTTAGTGGGTGTGACATGGCTTGGTGGGCGTGGCAGGGGAAGAATACTGTAAAATTTCCATTCTGTCCCCAGTCCAGGGGAAGGTTACTGCAAAATCTCCATTCCCACCCCACTCCAGGGGAAAGTTACTGCAAAATCCCCATTTCCTCCCGATCAGCTGGGACTCAGGAGGCAGAGAATAGATGGGGGCGGGGCCAGTCAGAATTTTTACTACCGGTTCTCCGAACTACTCAAAATTTCCACTACCGGTTCTCCAGAACTGCTCAAAACCTACTGAAACCCACCTCTGCTCCACTCCCCTAATCATCTCTTGTTGCTCTTCTCTGAAATCTTTCTAGAGTCTCAACATCTTTTTTTTTACATTTTGGTGACCAAAACTGGATTCTAGACTCAGTGAGTTTTATTTTGGTTCATTCATTTAGGCTCAGATCATTCAGGGGAAATTAAACAGCATATCCAGTGAGAAGAAGGCCAGGAATCAGCAGTGTGGAGGGCAAGGGAAACAACAGGCCTTGACAACTGTCAAGTTAAACGTTCTTCAACGGATGAAAATGTAGATTCATTTTGACATATCAACTCGGAATCGCTCATCCAATTAATCTTCCTATTTCTTTCGCACACAGAAATATGATAGGTCTATAACAATACCTTTCCTCCCCCAGCTCTTTGTTCATTAAGGCATTTCTCCTTTCCTTGGATATAAGAAGGCATAACTTGGTATAACATTTCACACAAGAAGCTTAATCACGCCAGGAAAAGCTGGGTTTCTACAGTAAGCTAGTGTTAACCTTGGGTTGGTTGGTTGAATTATTTTAGTGGCTTAGTGTCATGCTTGAATTAAGCTCATGTGTTTATTGGTTCGATTTTTGGTTTGATTTATATGCCGCCCTTTTCCGGAGACTCAGGGCGCCTTACAATGTGTTAAGCAATAGCCTTCATACTTTTGTATATACCTGCTTAGTAGGGCTTTCGCCCCACCCCCAAAGCGGTGTTCTTTTTTTTATACAAAGTCCTCATTTTACCTACCTCGGAAGGATGGAAGGCTGAGTCAACCTTGAGCCTGGTGAGATTTGAACTTGCAGTAATTGCAGGCAGCTGATGTTACTTAACAGCGCTTTAGTCTGCTGTGCCACCAAGGCTCTTGTTTAATTGACTAAACAGCTAACTGTTTAGTTAACACTTCAGGATTTTGGGGGAATCCAGATAATATCCCATTCTCTGTTGTTCTGCTCTCAGTCCCTGAGTCTTCTCCAAAGTGATGTGTGACAAAGCCTAACTTATTTTTTTTTTCATCTCAAGGCTACTCTTGGATGGTGTAAGAAGGTTATGGGAAAGGAGGACCACTTTAATGCTGGATAACTTAAATCAGTGTCATTGCAGGGCTGGGGATGAGATGGAGACCATTGGGCATGGGGAGAAAGAACACAGAATCACAGAGTTGGAAGGGAGCTTAGAAATCTTCTAGTCCGGGTGTCAGCAACCCACGGCTCCAGACCCGAATGTGGCTCTTTTGTCCCCCCTGCTGTAAGACAGAGAGAGAAAGAGAGAGAAAGAGACACACACAGAGAGATACCTGTTTCCCACAGAAAACACTGGGAACCACAAAACCTTGGTAGGCGTGGCTGGGGGTGTCATGTGACTGGGTGGGAGTGATTGATGTTGACTTGGCCACACCCACTCAGGTTTTGTAGCTGCCGGTGTTTTCTTTTCTGTGGGAAATGGATCCAAATGGCTCTTTGAGTGTTTAAAGTTGCAGACCCCTGTTCTAGTCCAATCCCTGCTCAAACAGGAGATCTTATATCACCTCAGTCAAATGGTTGTCCAGTCTCTTCTTGAAAACCTCCAGTGATGGAGCGACCACAACTTCTGGAGGCAAGTTGTTCCACTGGTTAATTGTTCTCACTGTCAGGAAATTTCTCCTTACTTCTAGGTTGGCTCTCTCTTTAACAAGCTTCCACCCTATTACTTCTTGCCCTGCCCTCTGGTGCTTTGGAGAATAGGTTGACCCCTTCTTCTCTGTGACAGTCCTTCATGTTTTGGAAACAAGTAAAGTGGTAGCTCGGTACTCATGGGAAATTGATTCCGGGAGGTGCAACAAATACTAAAAACAACAAGTACCAAACACATCATGTGACTTAACATGTGACCCTTTGTTTCGACCAAAAGGGAAGCGAGTCACGAGGCAGCTGACACTGACAAGTTCTAACTGGTGTGTTGAGTATCAAACAACGAGTATCGGGACAAAGTTTTCACACCAAAATGCATCGAGTACCAAATTCAGTGATGGGATTCAAAACTTTTTACTACCGGTTCTGTATGCATGGTTTGGTGGGAGTGGCTTGGTGGAAGGGACAAAGGAAGGATACTGTAAAATCTCCATTCCCACCCCACTCCAGGGGAAGGATACTGTAAAATCTCCATTCTCTCCCGACTCCAGGGGAAGGATACTGTAAAATCTCCATTTCCTCCCGATCAGCTGGGACTCGGGAGGCAGAGAATAGATGGGGGCAGGGCTAGTCAGAGGCGGTATTTACAAGTTCTCCGAACTACTCAAAATTTCTGCTGCCGGTTCTCCAGAACTGGTCAGAACCTGCTGAAACCCTCCTCTGACCAAATTCAATGACTTTTTAGAAAGTCGAGTAGCGAGATAATGACTGCAGAGGTGGTCAGGACATGTTTTGAATCCACGATGGCGCGATCCCAAAAAGAAAGTCCTTCCTTCCATTCTGCTTAAATAAAATGGCCTCCAACTTTTTTTGTTTTTGAGAAAATCTCCCTGGTGGTGGTTCCAATTTCCTGGGAGATATTTGGCCAATGATGTACACTTTGAATGAAAGAACCTATGGCCAGGGAAGTGCAGACTCGGTTCCCCTTCAGTGGCCACATTCTCTAGCAGCAACCAGAGTTCTGAATCTTTGTCTGAATAATAAAAATAGCATTGTTTCCCCCTCCCCATCCATGCGGAGTGGTCCCTGGCCTGCAAACATCTAAAGGGCTTTGTTACCAAGGCAACAGCTTGTCTCCTAGCTGCAAAAAGGCCACCAGATGGAAGCAGCCTATAGAAAATGAACAAGGGGACAGGGAGATGACAACAATGAGTGGGGGGGAGAGGGGGGAGAGGGAATCAACCAAGCAATGGGAGAGAGTGAGCAATTTCTTGTGGAAGAATAAAATGCAAAAAAAAAAAAAAAAAAGACAAATTAGCTGATTTGTGGGGATCCAGAACAAGGACTTAAAAACCGAATTGTGAAAATCCGACTAGCTAAATGAAAGAATACTCAATTTTGCCGAAATCAGCCTTGGCTGTCTTAAAATACAGTACTTAAAATTTTAAAGAGAGACAGTTTAAGTCTAGTGGTTGAGGCTTAAGGTAAGTGGTTATAAATTGAGAAACCAGGAGTTAGAACAGAATAGAGAATAGAGCTGGAAGGGAGCTTGGAGGTCTACTAGTCCAGCCCACTGTTGTGACCTAGGCTCACTTAGTTATTACAAGACACAATTTAGTCTTAAACAAACCTATTTCATTATAACAGCTGGGAATTACTTCATTCCCAGCTTTAGTCCAAATTAATTCCAAAACAAGTCCTTCAGAAAAAGTCCTTATCACAAACCTTTATCTTCTTTGGCACCCTGCCAAAGGCCTTTCTTGGCAAAGCCCCACGAAGTTCAGAAACAAGAGATGCCGACTGGAAAACAGATTTAGCAACGTTGCTTTCCTACAAAGAGCCCAGGAGTCCCTTTTGCTTTAGCTGCTCTTCCCTTCTGGCAGCTCTGCTCATGCGTGCACTAGGAACAGGCTCCTCCTGTTCCTCTGCCTCTCTGCTGTCAGCCTCTGGAGGCTCCGGAGTCTGCGCATCACTCCCAGATTTCCCTGGCCCCATCTCTGCCTCCAACACAGAGCCCTCGTCCGGGCCTTTCCCAGACTCCAAGACTGGCCCATGGTCCCCCCCAGCCTCCTCACTGTCCGACTCCGCTGCTAGCTCCGCGGGCTGCTGGTGGACCACAAGACCCACTGCTCAATCACAAGAACCTGTATCATTTCAGATAAGTGACAGTCTAGTCTCTTCTTAAAAGCCTCCAGTGATGGAGTGCCCACAATTTCTGAAGGCAAGCTGTTCCACTGGTTAATTGTTAGGAAGTTTCTCCTTAATTCCAGATTGCTTCTCTCCTTGAATAGTTTCCACCCATTGTTTCTTGTCCTGCCTTCTGGTACTTTGGAAAATAAATGACCCCCTCCTCTTTGTGGCAGCCCTTCAAATACTGGAAGACTGCTGTCATGTCTCCCTTGGTCCTTCTCTTTACTAGACTAGCCATGCCCAGTTCCTGCAACTGTTTATCGTATGTTTTAGTCTCCAGGCCTTTGATCATCTTAGTTGCTCTTCTCTGAACTTTTTCCAAAGTCTCAACATCTTTTTTGTAGTACGGTGACCAAAATATTGGTTGCAGCATTCCAGGTGTCGTCCTACATATCAGGGCATTTATTAATCCCATGTTTGGTTCTGGGACTAATCACCCTGGTTTAATTAGAGGAGATGAATCGAGGCTCCTCCTTGTTTGCAATATTCTGAAAAGGAACGCGAAGAAAAGTTTCTAATAAAACTCATTTATTTGTTATAAAGAAAATAAAACACCTCACTAACTAAGAAAAGTTAATTGTTACATTTTGGCAAGCGAGATCTCCTGCCGGTCCAGCCGGACCTCTGGCAAGAGAACAAAAGGAAAAAGTGTGTGAAAGGAATGTGGGTGGATACGGAAACACGTAGCTTACTGATAAGAAGTTGGCAAGCTACGGAGAGTCTGACAGTCCAGAAATGATGAGTTCAGCTGGCAAATAAAATAACGCAATGACATTACTAGGGTTTTATAAAGCGGCACTAATACTTTACGTGATCGTGATTCTATGCCTCCGTTTAAAGAACCCAGTATTGTACTAGCTTTTTTGGCTGCTGTTGTACACTGCTGGCTCATATTTTAGTTCCCATTTTAGGCATGAAGCCAGCAGGGTGACTTTGGGCCAGTCCTTCCCTCTCAGCTCCAGGAAAGAGGCAATGGCAGACCACTTCCAAAAATGTTGCTGAGAAAACAGCACACAGGCAGTCCTTGACTTTGCGACCACAATTAAGCTGGTAACACAGTTTTTAAGTGAATCTGGCTTTCCCCGTTGACTTTGTTCGTCCACATGAACACCTGGGACACCGTAACTGTCATAAATGTGAGTCAGTTACCAAGCATTAAGACTTTTGATCATGTGCCCATGCATGGGGATGCTCTCATGGTTGCAGGTGTGAAAAGGATCATAAGTCACCTTCCTCAGTGCTGTTGTAACTTTGAACGGTCACTAAACGAATGGTCGTAAGTAGAGGATTACCTGCAATCAGTTTCAGCTCAGCCTTGGCCAGAGAGAAGCCTGCTTTTGTTGTTAACTTGGAATCAATTTTCCCGATTCCTTGATTGAGACAAATTCCTTGTGTGTCCAATTGCACTTGGCCAACAAAGAATTCTAATATCCCATCTGCTGGCTGTGTGATGCCAAGGATCACCAAGCTTTCCTTTCTGCTCTCATTCCTTTAGATGCCAAGGGCTAGGTGCCCTTCTTCTTTTTTTGCTATAAGGCCGCTGTTGTGGTCCACCGGCGGTCTGCGGAGCTGGCAGCAGAGTCGGGAAGTGAGGAGGCTGGGGAGGAACGTGGGCCAGTCCTGGAGTCTGGAGAAGGCTTAGATGAGGGCTCTGCATTGGAGGCAGAGAGAGGACCAGGGCCATCTGGTAGTTATGTGCTGCCTCCGGAGCCTCCAGAATCTGACATCATCGAGGCATAAGAACAGTGTGAGCCTGTTCCCAGTGCACGCATGTGCAGAGCTGCCAGAAGGCAAGTATCAGCGTCCCAGCACTGACATATAATAAAGGGAGGAGAAGCCTGAACTTTTGCCTGCTAAATCCCTTTGAAGATTCGGTCTCCTCGGAGATGGGGAGGGGGGAGACATTCCTGTGATCTGACGAAGAAGGAATCAGGAAAGTGACTTGGAAGATAGTCAATGAGAAGCAGAGAATTGGGGATCGGAAAGGGAGGGATTGGGGGGCAAAGGTCAGTACTGACCGCGAAAAAGTCAGGATCAGATTGCTGTGCTCGAATAAAGAGAAAATTTCCTTAAAGATCGGCAGTTTGGAAATTCATTTATTTTGAGATAGCATCGGAACCTGACAGCAAGAACAATTAAGGAAAAGAAAGGGCGACTCAGGAGTAAGGCTTGGAGATGATTGGCCCCTCCCATAAGGCACAAAAGAGGAGCATACGGACGTGAGCCTTTGCAGGAAGCAATCAGTTCATATGGTCAATTCAAGCTCTGAGAAGTCCGTTTGACTCTGTGCTCTGTTTGGCCTTGCAAAATTAATGGACAATTAGGTCTCTGGCAGCGTTTCAAGGGAGATAAAGGTGGGTGCTTATCAGCATTACCCTGAAAGACGGTGTCAACTCTTGAGCAGACATCTGTCGGAATCTTCACAGACTGCTTGTGAATCGTTACGGGCTGTGAATGACCATAATTCACAGCCGTCTTAATAAAAGAGGTTTTTTTGGGACTAAGATTGTGATTTATGCTTTCTCAGGAAGCCACTCTGCAAGGCAAGGCAGGGGCATCTCTGGGTTTCTGCCAGCTCCCATTTGTCTCCACTCATCAGTTTCAGATGGGAAGCGTTCGCCCTGCCAAGGACCTGCCATCTTGCTTGCCAGAGGGAAGCAGAGCTGATGGGATGAATGAAAAGGAGAAAGAAAAGCAGAAGGACTCTTGCGCCAACTGGATTTCCAGTTGAAAAGGGGAGAAAGGAATGCTATCCTTCACCATGGATATGGTACTTTAGGACAAGCAGAGAGGCTGGCAGGATGCCCAGAGGCTTTTGTCATTGCCAGTTCCTTAGAGCTTCAACCCTGGCCGTGGCAGTACATCACTCTGTAAAAATGCAAACTTGGAGAGGTGATCTTAGCAGAGTAAATTCAAGGAGGTGCCGGGGAATTCTGGGAGTTGAAGTCCGCCAGGCTTAAAAGTTGCCAAGGTTGGAGGCCTCTGGCTTAAACAACCTAGCAGTTCCCTAAAAAGTGCCAACCACA
This sequence comes from Pantherophis guttatus, assembly GCF_059756535.1. Classification (NCBI taxonomy): domain Eukaryota; kingdom Metazoa; phylum Chordata; class Lepidosauria; order Squamata; family Colubridae; genus Pantherophis; species Pantherophis guttatus. Next base: position 21,011,521 of record NC_142073.1, read on the forward strand.
AATCAACAAGCTCAGCTCTGTAGCCTTCATGAGTTGATTAGAACCCTCCCAGGCAGCCCTGCTACTAGAAACTGACTAGACCACAATCAGTTTCACCTTGAAGTTTTATTTATTTATTGCTATCAGGCACACAAAATGAGGTTGTAAACGCATTGGAGGGGGGTCCCTAGTGTTCTCTGAGCTTGGTTGTTTTTTCCCAGACATTTTATTATCCAAACTAGTCAATATCACCAGTGCACTGATGATGTTACCTAGTTTGGGTAATAAAAATGTCTGCGAGAAAATAACCAAGCTCAAAGAGCACCAAGGACCCTTCATTTCAACCCTGAGCTACAAATATTCTCCTTTATCGGTACTGTTGTATTTGTAAACAGTTGCTAAGCAAGGGATGGTTGCAATAGGATTTTTTTCTCAGCTGTTTCTCAGCTTTGGAAGTTAAGAGAACCAATATAAGATCTTGGTAACAATATCTTGAGCAACAAATTTCCTTCCTTCCTTCCTTCCTTCCTTCCTTCCTTCCTTCCTTCCTTCCTTCCTTCCTCCCTCCCTCCCTCCCTCCTTCCCTCCCTTGTCTTTCCTTCCTCCCTCTCTCCCTCCCTTGTCTTTCCTTCCTCCCTTCCTTCCTCCCTCCCTCCCTCCCTCCCTTGTCTTTCTTTCTTTCCTTCCTTCCTCTCTCCCTCCCTCCCTTGTCTTTCCTTCCTTCCTTCCTTCCTCTCTCCCTCCCTTCTTTCTTTCCTTCCTTCCTTATTCCCTTGTCCTTCCTCCCTCCCTCCTTCCCTTCCCTTCCCTTCCCTTCCCTCCCTCCCTCCCTCCCTCCCTCCCTCCTTCCTTCCTTCCTCCCTCCCTCCCTCCCTTCTTTCTTTCCTTCCTTCCTTATTCTCTTGTCCTTCCTTCCTCCCTCCCTCCCTCCTTCCCTTCCCTTCCCTTCCCTTCCCTTCCCTTCCCTTCCCTTCCCTTCCCTTCCCTTCCCTTCCCTCCCTCCCTCCCTCCCTCCCTCCCTCCGTCCTTCCTTCCTCCCTTCCTCCAAGATTGGTAACACTCTTGCTTGATTTTTGAGTACATTCACCCTTCTTGGTTTCTGCCTTCCCATCCCAGAGAGGCCTACAAGCAGAGATCACAGAGCAGATGTGGCTTGCGCAGGAAATGGCTGCATATTATTTTTGGGGGGAGGTGCAGGAAGACCGAACCAATTAGAGGAGGAAGGTCCCTCTGTAGCTGTTCGCTATTCACAAGACAATTCAGGAGACAATTTGAATTCCAGGTGCAGGTTTTAAAAATAACATTACAGGTGTTTAAATTGTATGCTTCACATGAGGGAGGGAAAGGAATGGTGTTAAAATCTTTAGTGAGGGGACTGGGGAGCTATCTTTATTTCCAAGAATGCTTCTAGGTCCCACCCAGCTCATTGAAAATAAAGGTATGAGGTGCTTAGTCTGGGATTTTCTTTAGAAATGTGCCTGCAAGCCAAGAAAGTTAAACTGGAGACGGCAGCAGAACTAGAGAAGAAATTAATTCCAAATGGATTCAGTGAAAAGGTTTCTTGATTTTTCTGGGCATTGAAGAATCGAATCGAATAGAATCGAATCGAATAGAATAGAATAGAATTCTTTATGTTTTCACTGTATATGTAACTGTAAACTGCGCAGTTACCCTATGGTAAAATGGGCACTCAGTAAATTTTAGGGATGGGGATGGGGAGAGTAGAGTAGAGCAGAAGAGTAGAGTAGAGTAGAGTAGAGTAGAGTAGAGTAGAGTAGAGTAGAGTAGAGTAGAGTAGAGTAGAGTAGAATAAAATGGAATGGAATGGAATGGAATGGAATGGAATGGAATAGAATAGAATAGAATAGAATAGAATAGAATAGAATAGAATAGAATAGAATAGATCTTAAAGTTATCAAAGCTAGACTGGTCAAGGTTGAGATTTTTAAGAAAAGATATTGGATAGCCATTTGACTGGAATGATATAGGGCAGTGATGGCTAACCTTTTCAGTGCTAAAACCGGAGTATGTGCATGTGTACGGTGTGCATGTGTACGGCGGCCAGCTGCTCTTCCGGCTTCCATCGTGCACATGTGTGCTGGCCAGCAGGTCTTTGCACGAAGACCAAATGCCCGGCTTGCAGGCGCGCACCAGAACCTGGAAAGGAAGCTGGTGACAGCGCGCATGCCCACAGAGAGGGCTCTGCATGCAACCTCCGGCATGCATGCCATAGATTCACCATCATGGGTATAAGGTCTCCTGCTTGAGCAGGGGTTGGAGTAGAACAGGGGTGTCAAACTCTCTCTCTTTACATGGGGCTCCCCCTGGGGTGCACCCGGAGGCTCCAGCTGGTCCAGAATGCGGCCGCACAGGGGATTATGGGAGCGACGGGGCGCTCCCATGTGACACCTCTCCTGCGCAAGCTGCACTGGCTCCCGGTGGTCTTCCAGGTGTGCTTCAAGGTGTTGGTGACCACCTTTAAAGCGCTCCATGGCTTAGGGTCGGGGTATCTACGAGACCGCCTTCTGCCACCAATAGCCTCCCACCGGCCAGTACGCTCGCACAGAGAGGGCCTCCTCAGGGTGCCGTCCGCCAGACAATGTCGGCTGGCGACCCCCAGGGGGAGAGCCTTCTCTGTGGTGGCGCCCACCCTCTGGAACAACCTCCCCCCAGAGTTACGTACAATAACAGACCTCTGGATTTTTCGTCGGGCCCTGAAAACCCATTTATTTCAACTAGCTGGGCTGGCTTGATCCCACTGTTTTTGGTTAAATTGAATTGATTTTAATTGGGTTGTTTTAAATTGTGACCAAAAATATTTAATTATTTTTTAAACTGTTTTTAAATTTTGTATGTTCTGTTTTATTTTGGCTGTTCACCGCCCTGAGTCCTGTCGGAGGATAATGCTGGAAGGTGATCCCCTGGCTTAGAGGCGAATACATCTACCTAATATGCAAGCATCTTGGGTTCGAATCCCAAAAAGGGTACGGCTAGCTGATGAGAGCTAAATAGCTTGAAATAGATCTATAAGAAAAGTACGATAAAGGAAATATATATTTAATATTGCATGTTTTGACAGCAGCAAGAATTGTATTTGCACAGCACTGGAAAAAATGAAGAAACACCTACAGAAGAAAATGTAATTAGAAAAAAAACTAGATTGTGCAGAAATGGACGGATTAACATTAAAGATAAAAGAAAAGGAAGATACAGAATATTCTTAAACATGGACTTGTTTTATCAATGGTTGAATAGTAGAGGTAGAAATTAGGAACTGGAAAAGTACTATTATGTAACCAAATTGATCCAGACAATACGCTCTTCACAAAGCACTTACGTATGTAAAGAGAAAATGTATAAATAAACTGTTCTTTTAAAAAAAGAATAATGTTGGAAGGGTTGGAAGAGACCTTGGAGGTCTTCTAGTCCAGAGTCTCCAACCTTGGCAACTTTAAGACTTGTGGACTTCAACTCCCAGAATTCCCCAGCCAGTTTTACTTTGCTGGCTGAGGAATTCTGGGAATTGAAGTCCACAAGTCTTAAAGTTGCCAAGGTTGGAGGCCCCTGTTCTAGTCCAAATCCCTGTTTGAGCAGGAGACCATATACCATTTCAGATAAATGGTTGTCCTGTCTCTTTTTGAAAGCCTCCAGTGATGAAGCTAACACAACCTCTGAAGCAGGGGTGAAATGCTCCTGTTTCGGACCGGATCGTCCGATCTGGTAGCGATGGTGGCGGGTGGTTCGGAGAACCGGTAGCAAAAATCCCTGCCCACCCCCATGCCCAGCTGAGCCGAATGATCATCAGAGGCTTTTTATTTTATTTTTAAAAGCATTTTTTCTACCACCACTTTGGCCAAAAAATGCTTTTAAAAGTAAAAACAAAGCCTCTGCCGATCAGACAAGTCAGCTGGGATTGTCAGAGGCTTTTAAAAGCATTTTTTAACAACCTCTTCAGCTGCAGAGGTTGTAGTAAAAATGGTTTTAAAAGTAAAAAAAAAAAAAAAGTTGGCCACGCCCACTCAGTCATGTTACCCCCCCTCCCACCAAGCCACGCCCACAGAACCGGTAGTAACAAATTTTACATTTCACCACTGCTCTGAAGGCAAAGCTGTTCCATTGGTTGATTGCTCTCACTGTTAGGAAATTTCTCCTTAGTCTTCTAGGTTGCTTCTCTCCTTGAGGAGAATTAGGACCAGTATTTCTGTTGTTAAGCAAGATGGTTGTTAAGTGAGTCGCTCCTAATTTTATGACCTTTTTTGTTAATGGTGTCTAAGCGAATCATTGCAATTAATTGAATCAAATGGCTGTTGAATGAATCCTGCTTCTTCCATTGACTTTGTTTGTAAAAAGATAGCTGGGAAGGTTGCAAATGATGATTACATTATCCTGGGATTCTGCAACCATCATAAATACTTGCCAAGTGCCCAAATTTTGATCATGTAACCATGGGGATCATAAGGGTGAGAGCTGCTGTGATTTTGAATAGTCACTAAACTAATGATAGTGTGTATAGTCGAGGTTATGGTTTTCCCGGTTGCAATGTATGGCTGTGAAAGTTGGACCATAAGAAAGGCTGAGTGCCAAAGAATTGAGGCCTTTGAACTCTGGTGCTGGAGAAGACTCCTGCGAGTCCCTTGGACTGCAAGGCGATCCAACCGGGCAGTCCTAGAGGAGATCAACCCTGACTGCTCTTTAGAAGGCCAGATCCTGAAGAGGAAACTCAAATACTTTGGCCACCTAATGAGAAGGAAGGACTCCCTGGAGAAGAGCCTAATGCTGGGAAAGATGAAGGGCAAAAGAAGAAGGGGACAACAGAGAACGAGGTGGCTGGATGGAGTCACTGAAGCAGTCGGCGTGAGTTTAAATGGACTCCAGAGGATGGTAGAGGACAGGAAGGCCTGGAGGAACGTTGTCCATGGGGTTACGGTGGGTTGGACATGACTTCGCAACTAACAACAAAAACTAATGATTGTAAGTCAATGACTATCTGTATATGTTCCAAAATCTACCTTTCTCTTCTGGACTTCTTGAGTTTACACAAAGTTTGGAAATAAATCCCGTTAGTTCCTTAGCCACTTTATTCTGTCTTTACTTAGTATGAGTCTCTGTTAGAAGAAACAACCAAAGGAGCTCCTATAAAAGCAGAGATATCCAACCTTGGCAAATTTTAGACTTGTGGACTTCAACTTCCAGAATTCCTCAGCCAGCATGGCTGGCTGGAGAATTCTCAGAGTTGAAGTCCAAGTCCAGAATACAGAATAACAGCCTTGGAGGTCTTCTGGTCTAACCCCCTGCCCAAGCAGGATGCCCTACATCATTCCAGACAAATGGCCTCCAGAAGTTGTGGGTGATGGAGAACCCATCACTTCTGGAAGCAAGCTACTGATTAACTGTTCTCCCTGACAGGAAATTTCTTCTTAGTTCTAGATTGGATCTTTCCTAGATAAATTTCCATCCATTACTTCTTATCTTGCCCTCAGGGGCTTTGGAAAATAGGTTGTCCTTCTTTATTGGACTAGACATAGTCCAATAAAGTCTGTGCGGGTGGTTATGGGGGCGACTTGGCGCTCCCATGTAACACCTCTCCTGCGCGAACTGCACTGGCTCCCGGTGGTCTTCCGGGTGCGCTTCAAGGTACTGGTTACCACCTTTAGAGCGCTCCGTGGCTTAGGATCTGGGTACTTACAAGACCGTCTTCTGCCACCAGTAGCCTCCCACCGACCAGTACGCTCCCACAGAGAGGGCCTCCTCAGGGTGCCGTCGGCCAGACAATGCCGACTGGCGGCCCCCAGGGGGAGAGCATTCTCTGTGGGGGCACCTACCCTCTGGAACGAGTTGCCCCCGGAGATACGGCGGATCCCTGACCTTCGCGCTTTCCGAACTGCCCTAAAGACGTTTTTGTTTCATCAAGCCAGGCTGGCCTGACCTACTCTTTTTAAAAAGAATTGTTTTAAAAAAATTAAGGGGTTTTAATATAGGGTTTTCAACTATGGGCCAAATCGATTTAATTGGATTTTAATATTGTTTTAAATTTTGCATCTGTGTATTTTATTTGCTGGCTGTTCACCGCCCCGAGTCCCTCGGGAGAGGGGGCGGTATATAAATATAATAAACTATAACTATAACTATAACTGGTCTTAAAATGGCCAAAGTTGGACACCCCTTCTATAAAGAAAGTCTGGGAGCTGTCCAAGGTCCTAACCTTAGAGAAAGCCTGTTTCCTCATCCTCTACCACTGACTAGCTGCATCTCACTTTTCTCTGCTTTCGCTTGATGTCTCCTCCACTCAAACCTTTGTTTGGCTGACCAGAGGTAAGACGTTCAGTCAGCTGAAGAGCTCCTATACCTGTGATGATGAACCTATGGCACGCTTGCCACAGGTGGCACACGTAGCCTTTTCTACGGGCAGGCGAGCCATCACTCTAGGTCAGCTCCACCGCACATGTGCACGCGCCTCCCGCCGGCCAGCTGATTTTTGGGTCTCTGCTGTGCATGTGGGAAATGTGCATGCATGCACATGCTGCCCCTTCCCTCCCAGGAGCCTCCACGCGGCTCGTTTTGGATGCTAGGTAAGTACAGGGCTTGCATGGAGGCTCTGGGAGAGCGAAAAACGGGCCTATCGGAAGTCTGAAACAGGCCGTATCCAGCAGTGGTGGGTTGCTCCCGGTTCGGTCCGGTTCTATAGAAGTAGTAAAACCGGCGGGAGGCTCTGCCCACCCACCATGACATCATCATGGGTGATCTGTGCATGAGGAGAAGCATGTGCGCTCCCGTTGTGAACCGGTAGTAAAGGTAAGTAGAACCCACCCCTGGTTTTCAGCCTTCGGAGGGCCGGGGGAGCCCATTTTAGCCCTCCTGGAAGCTCCAGGAAATCCTCCTGAGCCTCCAGAGCCTGGGGAGGGCGAAAAACGGGCCTACCAGAATTCGGGAAATGGGTCGTTTCTGGCCTCCGGAGGCTTCAGGGAGGACTGCTAGGCCCAAAACTGGGCGTAGGGGGGTGGGTGTCGCATGCAAATGCGTAGGGGGATGGGGGAACATGGGGGGTTTGCACGTGCATGCACAGGGGGGGCGTGCGTGTGGGGCATTGCATTATGGGTGTGGTACACGCACTTGCGCTTTTGGCACCCAAAGGAAAAAAGATTAGCCATCACTGTCCTATACAGATAGCCTTCGTTTCATGACACTAGAGATTTTAAAGTTACGACAGACCTCCACAGAGCTACCTGGGGAAATCATATGATTGCATTTTTGGACTTTTTTGGGTGCTTGGCAACCAGCTCACATTTATGGCCATTTGTGTGTCTCATAGTCATGTGACCGTGATTTTTGCGACTAGTCTATTCAGTGACTAAGACACTGAGCTCGTCGAACCCGCAGTTCGGCGGGTTCAAATCCCTAGTACACGTCTCCTGCGTGAGCAGGGGGTTGGACTAGATGACCTCCAAGGTCCCTTCCACCTCTGTCATTAAAAAAAGGTAGAGGATTTCAAAAGAAAAGTTTGGGGTATATTTGTGTGTGTCTCTCTCTCTGTGTGTTTGTGAATGTGGCCCATTAGGTTCTATTTTGGGCCCCCTCTGCTTTTCGGGGAGGGTGGAATCAAATTTGTGGGTCTCATTTTGTAGAAGATCTGTTTAAATAGCATTCAAAGACTGACAGATGTCACCTCAAGTCCCATTTGTCTGGATTTGCCAGCTGTTTCTGCAAAACTCACCACAGTAAGTAAATAACAGGGAACAGGTGGATAAAAAATTAGAGAGCTCTGAGCCTTTGCCTTCAAAATGACTCTGGGCTCTTTTCTAAAGATGGATCCCTTTAAACACCCAAGTGGGCAGTTAATTTTTGACTTGCCGTGGGTGACATGTAATCAACGTGTCTGTTGGTGAAATAGGGTGGTTTTTTTGGAGGGGGTAACTTCCCACTTCTCGGGAAATAAGGAAAGGGTGGAAGACACACCACTGAAAGTGGAAGAAAAGAGGGGGGGGGAAACAAGTCACAAATACATGAGGGCATCATCCTATTGGCACTGGCTGGGGGAGGGGAGTTGAAACTGGGCATTTCTATATTTTAAAAAAAAATTTTTTTCTTTTTCATAAAAAAACAAAAACTGACACAAATTAAGAAAAAGCAAGAGAAGAAGAGCGGGAGGGAGGGAGAGAGGGAGGAAAGAAAGAAAAAAGAAAGAAAGAAAAAAGACAGGAGGGAGGGAGGGAGCAAAGAAGAAAGGAAGGAAAAAAGGAGGAAAAGAAGGAAGAGAGGAAGGGAAGGAGGAAGGAAAGATAAAAATGCAGAAAGACTGAAAATAGATAGAAGAAAAAAGGCTCTTCCAATTTCTTCTGCAGCAAATATAACTACCTTAACTCTTAATTCATGATTACAAAGAAAGAGCTCATTTATTTCTTCATCTTTGTGGCAGCCCCTCAACTATTGGAAGACTGCTACCACATTGTCTTTCTTTTCAGTAGACTAGATCAGGGGTCCGCAATCTTAAACACTCAAAGAGCCACATTGAAGCCCCCGTTCAATTCTGGAGCCGACCGGAAGTCCGGTTCCCCCATCATAGTCTCCCCCTAGCACGGCATCCTTTTTCCTCGGCTGACCGGAAGTCCGGTCCCCCCACCATAGAGTTTCCTCCTAGTGCGGCATCCTTTTTCCTCTACCTGTCCTAACCGAAAGCCCTATCAATTGTGGAGCCGAACAGCAACAGGGAGCCGCAGCAGAGGGGTGAAAGAGCCACATGCGGCTCCAGAGCCACGGATTGCTGACCCCTGGACTAGATGTACCCAACTCCTGTAACCGTTCTTCATACGTTTTAGCCTCCAGGCTTTTCATCATCATTGTTGCTCTTCTCTGCACTCTTTCCCCCACGTCTCAACATCTTTTTTATATTGATGCCTTTGACAGTCTGAGCACATAAGAAAATATATTTCTGGTGCCAAATGTGATGGGGGGGTGGGGTTGGGATTTATGACTTAGAACATATACATCCGAGGAAGACTTTGTTGTGGTCATTGACAACAAGTTGAACATGAGCCAGCTGTATAAGGCAGTTTCCAGGAAGGCTAGTGCACAAGAGCTTGCCTTCGAAGCACCATATTTGCTGGGCTATGACTGAATAAAATTGATTGATTGATTGATATGACAGTAGTCTTCCAGTACTTGAGGTGCTGTCACAGAGAAGAGGGGGTCCACCTATTCTCCAAAGCAGTGGTGGAATTCAATTTTTTTTTACTACCGGTTCTGTGGGTGTGGCTTGGTGGGCAAAATCTGCAAAATCTCCACTCCTGGGGGAAGGATATTGCAAAATCTCCATTCCCACCCCACTCCAGGGGAAGGATACTGCAAAATCCCCTTTCCCTCTCCACTCCTGGGGGAAGGATATTGGAAAATCTCCATTCCCACCCCACTCTGCGACCAGCCAGAGGTGGTATTTGCCGGTTCCCCAAACTACTCAAAATTTCCACTACCGGTTCTCCAAAACCTGCTGAATTTCACCCCTGCTCCAAAGCACCTGAAGGTAGGACAGGTAGCAGAGGGCAGAGCTTGTCAAAGAGAGATCCAGTCTGGAACTAAAGAGGAATTTTTATGAAGCTGCACAAAAAACAAGCCAATCAAATCCTAGGTTGTATTAATAGAGGAATAGTCTCGGGATCATGAGAAGTTATAGTACAGCTTTATATAGCAGCACTGGTAGAGACCACACTTAATTTAATTTAATTTAATTAATCATATTTCTGTGCCGCCCAACTCCCAAGGGACTCTGGGCGGCTTACAACAGAAATAATACAAACAGTGAACATAAAATTAAAAAAAAACATTATAAAAGCATTTTAAAAACATTAAAAACACATGCACACCATTCATGGCCGGATCTCGTCAGATCGCAAGAGCGAGATCAACGGCCCCAGGCCTGCCGGAAAAGCCAGGTCTTCACCGTTTTTTGGAAGGCCAATAGGGTGGGGGTGGTCCGGACTTCAGGAGGTAACTGGTTCCAGAGAGCTAGGGCAGCCACGGAGAAGACCCTCCCCATGGGCCCGCCAGCCGACATTGTTTAGCTGACGGGACCCGGAGGAGACCAACTCTGTGGGATCTTACTGGTCGCTGGGAGTTATACGGTAGAAGGCGGTCTTGAAGATAGCCTGGCCCTGAGCCAGGTAGGGCTTTAAAGGTAATAACCAACACCTTGGAATAGTGTGTCCAGTTTTGGACACCATGATACAAAGAAGATGTTGAGACTTTAGAAAGAGTGGAGAGAAGAGCGATAAAGTCGATTAGGGACCCCCTAAGGTTCTGGGTGCTCCATCACTGGAGATTTTTAAGAATAGACTGGACAGAATGGCATAGGAGCCTTGGTAGCACAGTGAATGCACTGTTATTAACATCTGCTGCTTGCAATTACTGCAAGTTCGAATCTCGCCAGGCTCAAGGTTGACTCAGCCTTCCATCCTTTCAAAGGTAGGTAAAATGAGGACCCAGATTGTGGGGGCAATAAGCTGACTTTGTATAAATATACAAAAGGATGAAGGCTATTGCTTAACGCATTGTAAGCCGCCCTGAGTCTCCGAGAAGGGTGGCATATAAATTAAAAAGCAAAAAAAAAAGCAAAAGCAAACGCATAGGGTCTCCTGCTTGAGCAAGTGGGTGGACTAGAAGATCTCTAAGGTTCCTTCCGATCCTATCATTCTATATTTTACCTTCTATAAGAATATACTGTATTTTTCGGAGTATAAGACGAACCTTAGTTTTTTGGGGAGGAAAATAAGAAAAAAGCGGATTGGCAGGTGGATCAGCCTCCTGGAATACCCCCAATCAGCTGTTCCCAGAGGTGAATTTTAGCAACAGGTTCCTTGGTTGTGAGCTCTGTGCCTTGCTTTTTTTTTTTTTGCTTTTTTTTCTGCCTCTGAAACTTCTGAAACTCTGTTTTTTCCTGCCTCTGAAAGCCTCCAAAATAGAGCTTCAGAAAAAAAAAGCCTCTGAAGCTCTGTTTGGGGGCTTTTTTTCTGAAGCTCTGTTTGTGGGCTTTTTTTTTTTTTTTTTGAAGCTCTGTTTGGAGGCTTTTTTTCTGAAGCTCCGTTTGGGGGCTTCTTTTCCGAAGCTCTGTTTTGGGGGCTTTTTTCTGAAGCTCTGATTGGGGGCTTCTTTTCTGAAGCTCTGTTTGGGGGCTTTTTTTCTGAAGCTCTGATTGGGGGCTTCTTTTCTGAAGCTTCATTTCTGATGCTTTTTTCAGCCTCTGAAATTTGAGAAGCTGGGCGGGGCTACATTCGGAGTATAAGACGCACCCAGATTTTCACCCTCTTTTTTGGGGGAAAAAGGTGCATCTTATACTCCAAAAAATACAGTACTTCCTGATGGGCAGATCTATACCTCACTAGAACAGTTTGCCTACGGAGACTGGAAAGTTTGAAGAAGAGGCTGGACAGCAACCTCTTGAAGATGATTTCATCAATTCTCCTGCACATTTCAAACTGTTGATGCTGATCATCATCATCATCATCATCATCATCATCATCATCATCATCTTATTTATATACCGCCCTTCTCCCGAAGGACTCGGGGTAGTGTACAGCCAGAAGTAAAATATAAATATACAATATCATCGTTAAAATTAATTAAAATCATTAAATAGTTTTGGCCGAATTTTAAAACCCAAAATTAAAACCCAATTTAAAATCATTCAGTTAGACAGCCCCGCCTGTCGGAACAGTAGGGTCTTGAGGGCACAGCGAAAGACCCGGAGGTCAGAGATGTTACGAATATCCGGGGGCAATTCATTCCAAAGGGCAGGAGCTCCGACAGAGAAGGCTCTCCTCCTGGGTGTCGCCAGCCGACATAACTCGGCCGACGGCACCCTGAGGAGTCCCTCTCTGTGGGAGCGAACTGGTCGGTCAACCGTTTGATGCTGATCTTCGTATTCCTTTCCACCTTCATAATTCTATGGTTTCATTCTGGAAAACCCTGTTTAGTTCTAGTCTGGGCACATAGGAATGGTAAGAAAGGCTTGGGCACAACTTGGAGAGAGAAATCTTTTGCTTCCTTGGATAGTTTGTCTGAAAAGCTTCACCTGGATCCAGGTACCTTCGGTTTAAACGTTCTCAAAATTCTTCTCAATGACCCTATTGGCAATATGAATTCTATATGGATCCAGGAGATGGCTTACTGGACATGACAGGTGATTAACGCTGCCCGTAATGACTTGATATGCTAGCAGGAAGCAGTAACCATAGTTTTCCACCAGGGAGCACTGTGGCCCTAGCAAGTCACCGGTGACAAGTACCACCCAACTTGCAATTCTTGCAAAATACAAACACGTCCATATCTCACAAGCTCATCTCTCGCCAGCTCACAAGCTAAGACCAACTAGGTTAGGGAAGGCATTCGTGAAAGCACAAGCTAATGCTCATATTTTAGATACCCTACCCCAGGGGTCAGCAACCTGTGGCTCTGGAGCCGCATGTGGCTCTTTCACCCCTCTGCTGCAGCTCCCTGTCGCTGGTTGCCTCCACAATTGATAGGGCTTTCTGTTAGGACAGGTAGAGGAAAAAGGACGCCGCGCTAGGAGGAGACTCTATGGTAGGGGGAAATCGGACTTCCGGTCGGCTCCAGAATTTAACAGGGGGCTTCCAGTTAGGATCTTTGTGGTTCTTTTAGTGTTTAAGGTTGCTGACCCCTGCCCTACCCAAACAGCTGTCACTAAGATTAATATGTCCTGAGTGGAAAGGTATTCTGTCAGGAGTACCAGTGTGGCATCAGGTAGCTCTGTCTGAAAGCATAAGGTGTGAGAAGAAGAAGGTAACTGCCTGCTGAACTGACACAGGACTGCATGCACAGATCCTGCCAATGGTATGTGGGAATGGCCTAGGGAGTCAAGAGGAAAAACTGTAAATAACCCTCAGACAAGCAGAAGCTCGTAGAGGGAATGGAGGCAGAGCAAATGTCTCAGAGGGGACCTTCCCTAGTTTCTTGGACTATAAAGGCAAGGGGGGAGAGATCACCTTTCAGATGTCAGATTCTGTTATTATAGATAGTCTTTGCTTAATGGTGGTAACCGGGATTTCCATGCCTAAGCAACGCAGGCATAAAGAACAATATCATCAAGCAAAATGGCTTAGGCCCGGGGTACTTGCAGGATCATCTCCTGTCATCCTCCCATCGTCCTGTGCGCTCCCACAGAGTGGGCCTCCTCAGGGTGCCGTCAGCCAGACAATGTCGGCTGGTGGCCCCCAGGGGGGAGAGCGTTCTCTGTGGGAGCGCCGACCCTCTGGAACGGTTTGCCCACCGGGGTTAGGACAGCCCCCGACCTCCTCTCCTTCCGCCGCGAACTCTTTTATCAAATGGGCTGATCCGTTGGGGGATTTTTACATTGAAATCATTTTAATAAATTTTAATTGGATTTTAATTTTTTATGTCATTTTCGAATTGTTGAATGTTTTCTTTGTAAGCCGCCCTGAGTCCTTTGGGAGAAGGGCGGCATATAAATTACATAAATAAATAAATAGATAAATAAAAATCAATGGGGAAGCTAGCGGGAAGTCGCAAGTCCCAGATAGCTCACAATCAGAGGTGGTGGGTGAATAAGTAGCTGCTGAAGCATGGCATAAGCATGGCCGAGTGGGTTGGTATCGGATGCTGGGTGTGGGAGGTGATAGTGGGCCAGTGTCTGCCCATCTCAAGGGTGCCATCTGCCCAGGGTTCCAGCAGAGATTTCCCACCATCCTACCTTCTTTGTTTAGCTTTCATCAGAAGACATCAGAGGACGACAAAGGACAATGGTCTTAAGAGTCCTTGTGCCAAGCAGAAGAAAAGGCTAGGTAGCTAATGTGGGGTCTTCCAATTCAAATACCTGTGTTCACATGAAATGATAAACCAAGATTGTTGCAAGCATTACTAGCATGTAATAGCTTGCAACTTGGGGCACTAGACTAGGGCTTTGGGTGATAATGTGAAGAATCTACTATGGAGTCTCCAAAATATTCTTCAGAACACAAGGCACCATGAATGGAGCCTCTCTCTGGAACCAACTAAAGCAACTACATCTTTTCCAAGGATCGGCCATCACAACTTGAAGTAAGTGGCAATTTTCTTTGACCAAGGTTGAAAAGCAGCTCCCAGCCAGACTTCAGAAGACCCAAGAAAACCCTTGCTTATTGCTATGAGAACCCAACATCTCATCAAGACCTATCAAAGGATGCTGTCCATGGTCCTGTTGGACTGTATTTACATTCTGTTGGCTATAACAGCTTTCTGTAATTTAAGACAACTCTATCTGCCTTCCAATAACAGATCATTTGGGAGTTCAAGCACCAAGCTGGACTACAGCAACTGATTGCCCAGGTATCTATTCTGTGGCACTCCAGGACCTCATAAGCTCTGCCCTGAATTACACGATGGAAGAGAGGCAGGATATCAAATATTCATGCTCTGCGCTGCACAGAAATGTCATATATCTTTGGAGTTTCTCTCTTGACACCTGAAATCTATTCTTGGCTCAACTTCCTCATAATTAGAGGTTGGTTTTATGGGGGGGGGGACACACACAGAAAACTGCTTGGACATGTTCTTTGCACTCAGAGGCCACCTGTCATGGCTCCATCAGATCCTGGTTCAGAGGAGGAGGAACTGGAACTAGGACCATCTGACGGGGATGGCATATCTCCCCTGGAATGTTTGGAGAGGCCAGGGGCTGAGGACGATGCTGTCCCAGGCCCAGGGGTGGGCTTCAAAAATTTTAGCAAGGGGTTCTCTGCCTGGTTGCTGGGTGGGCGTGGACATGTTGAGTGTGGCCTAGTTGGCCTCACTATATTATACAAGGAAAGTGAGGTCGGTTAGACCTAACTGATATATAAAGAGATATAAGTTGTTCTATCTCCCCTAGATTGTAATACTATATTGAATAGTTAGTTGCTAAGGTGCTATTACTTGTTTGTTATTTGTGATGTTTTTTGTGTTGTATGTTATTTATATGGTGTGTTGTTATTTTTTGTTTGTTTTTAATGGAAAATGTAAATAAAGATTATTTTTTTAGTTGGCCTCCTGCACCACGGTGGGAGAGGGGGCGGTTTTGCCCTTCCCGGGCTCCAGAGGCTTTCCTCGAGCCTCCGAGGGGGCGAAAATGGCCTCTCCAGGCTCCGGAAGTCCTCTGGAGGCCTTCCCGAACTTCCGGTAGGCCTGTTTTTCATCCTCCCGGAGCCTCCACGCACACCCTGCACTTTACCAAAACGGGCTACGTGGGGGCTCCTGGGAGGGGAGGGGTGGGCGGGGCGGGGCCAGCCAGGTGTGGGATTTGGGGTTTCTCTGACCTGCACAGAATCTTAGCTAGAGGGTCTCCCGAACCCCTGCGAACCCCCAGCAGCCCACCCCTGCTCGGGCCCCTCGGGCACTGGGGGAGATAGTTGACCAGATGGGGAGCTGCCTGCCCTCACAGAGATAGGGGAGGTTATCTTTGTCAGGAACAATTGCTTTGGCATGCACTCCCCCAGCCTTGGGGAAAAAAACCCTCAGCCTTGACTTGTGCATTCTGCCTGTGTCTTGCCTGGTGCCTTTGCCGCGTGGACTTGCCCTGTGGATCTGGACCTCGCCCTGTGAACTTAACAGTTTGCTTCGGATGTCCTCTCTGCCTTTGCAAACTAGTCAAGGAGAGAAGCAACTTAGAACTAAGGAGAAATTTTCTGACAGTTAGAACAATTAATCCATGGAACAACTTGCCTCCAGAAGTTGTAAATGCTCCAACACTGGAAGTTTTTAAGAAGATGTTGGATAACCCTTTGTCTGAAGTGGTGTAGGGTTTCCTGCCTAAGCAGGGGGTTGGACTAGAAGACCTCCAAGGTCCCTTCCAACTCTGTTATTCTATTCTATAACACCACAATCTTGATACGTATTTGTTTTGCAACCTTGCAGGTTGGACATAGAGATTGCGATGGGACTGTGTGGGCCTTTTTCTTATCGATTCCCTTTAGGAGAGAGAACGAATCGTGTGGCAGCATTAACAGAAGCTGCATGTTACGACAGCCCCACAGGGAGCGAAAGGGACGAGGACTGGAGAAACCAAGCCGGCTGCAGAAAGCACCGAAATATTTGGCCAAAGCAGAACATTGAATCCCTATGGAACAGATGCAATTGGCTGTGGCTTTACTGAGTTGTGTGTGTGTGTGTGTGTGTGTGTGTGTGTGTGTGTGTGCATTTAAATGCCAGCTCTTGAGAGGATTTTAATGCTTTAGATTAAGAAAAGGAAAAAGTATTCCACTGGAAAGGAGTTGCTGAAGCTGCAAGAATTGAGGGATGTAAAATTGCTGTCAGCAGTCCTCGTGGGAAGGATGATGAGCTCGGGAACGAACATAGTTCTGCTGGCCAATCCATCTGCATTTTTACAGCTTAATCACTGAGCCACGAAGTTAAATGCCGCTGGATTCCAAGATACGGCAAAAAAAGGTGGGGAAAAGGAAGGGACGGAAATCGGAGAGCAATCCACCGTGGACGGAATGATTTTGCCCAAAGATAACCAGGCCAATGTGGGTTTGGGTAGCTACTGTTGCAGAACTGGCCATGCCCCATTTCCGAACAAGAATGTGAAACAATAGAGGCAGAGGAAGGATACTGTAGGTCCCGTCGGCCCAATTATTCTAACTGGTGGGATCCAGGAAACTCATCAAGGAGAGAAGCAACCTAGAACTAAGGAGAAATTTCCTGACAGTTAGAACAATTAATCAGTGGAACAAACTTGCCTCCAGAAGCTGTGAATGCTCCAACACTGGAAGTTTTTAAGAAGATGTTGGATAACCATTTGTCTGAAGTGGTGCAGGGTTTCTTGCTTGAGGGGGGGTTGGGCTAGAAGACCTCCAAGGTCCCTTCCAACTCTGTTATTCTATTCTATTCTATTCTATTCTATTCTATTCTATTCTATTCTATTCTATTCTATTCTATTCTATTCTATTCTATTCTATTCTATTCTATTCTATTCTATTCTATTCTATTCCATTCCATTCCATTCCATTCCATTCCATTCCATTCTAGAGGAGGGGCTTCTCTGCTGTTGCTCCCACCCTCTCAAACATTTTGCCCCCTGATGTGAGGTTGGCCCTAACCCTCCTATTATTTCATGAGGGCCTAAAGACTTCGTTCTGCCAGTCGCCTTTGGAGGTCCCAGTGGGGGAACAGCACAACGACGGTGGTTGATCAAGTAACAACAGATCCCACCTACCCTCACTCTGCCTTTCCCCTTCCCATGGTATCCTTAGGTTCTAATGTCTGTTTTAATATTTTTATCTTTCAGTGGCATATGTAATGTAAATGTAAGCCGCCCAGAGTCACTCTATGGTATTGAATGGGTGGCCATTAAATTTTATAAATAAATAAATAAATAAATAAATAAATAAATAAATAAATAAATAAATAACAATATAGATTAGTGATGTGAATCCCCTTGGGCGACCTTCTGATGGGCAAAGTCAATGAGGAAGCCAGATTCACTTAACAACCGGTTTACTAACTTATCCACTGCAGTGATTCACTTAACATCTGAGGCAAGGAAGGTTGTAACATGGGGCAAAGCTCAAGTTAACACAGGTCTCACTCAACCGGAGAAATGTTGAGCACAATTGTGGTCGTAAGTTGAGGACTACCTTTTTATTTTGTATTTAATGAAACAACTGGCTTGCTTAGTAGTAGAAATCTGGGTGCCAATTGTTGCCATAAGTCAAGGACTACCTGATATCAGGGTTCCAAGTAACGAAAGAAAACTCGGAGGCTTGAGTTTCCTCCAAGTTACATTTTATTAGAGATGTCATATGAGCACATCTGGGGAAACCCAAATCTGGAAGCCATCTTGGGCCTTCAGGGTTGCCACCTGGAATGAATCTACACATTCAGCTCTACAATTCCTAGAATAAAAAAAAGGGTCAAGAGCTTTCGCAGAATAAGTGAAAAGTAACCCAGAGAATTTCTGGAAAGAGGGGAGCTGCTAGTTTAAAACCTGCTGAACTATCCCTCAGAAATTCATTCAAGGGCGCCTTATGGGACCATAGAGTTGGCGTGGCTCACAAATCCGGATGATTCAACTCGATGATTCAGCAGCCATTTTAAAAGTCTGGCCCATGCAGAGAGAAATTAGTGCTATTCTTTTTAAGAGGCGTTTTTTAAAAAAAAGCCCATTGCAGGTGATTTTCTGAAAAGCAGAATGAGATTGCAGGGGGGGGGGCAGGCAACCAACTGAAAGTCTTTAGTCTTCTTTAGCCTTTATTTGATTTATATACCGTCCTACTCCTGAAGGACTCAGGGCGGTAAACAGCCAAACAATAAAATACATAAATACAAAATTTAAAAAACAGAATAAAACCGAATTAAACAAATTTGGCCCAGACAGATTTAAAACACCCCAATCATTTAAAAAACAGATTAAAATTTACGTGTTAAAAGAGAAAAAGGGGAAAAAGTTTAGGCCAGGCCAGCCTGATGGAATAAAAAGGTTTTAAGAGCGCGGCGGAAGGTGTGCAGATCCGGGATCCTCCGTATCTCCGGGGGGAGCTCGTTCCAGATCGTAGGTGCCCCCACAGAGAATGCTCTCCCCCTGGGGGCCGCCAGTCGACATTGTTTGGCCGACGGCACCCGGAGGAGACCCTCTCTATGACAGCGTACCAGCTGGTGGGAGGCTATTGGTGGTAGTAGGCGGTCCCGTAAGTAACCAGGTCCTAAGCCATGGAGCGCTCTAAAGGTGGTAACCAAGACCTTGAAGCGCACCCGGAAGACCACCGGGAGCCAGTGCAGCTCGTGTAGGAGGGGTGTTACATGGGAATGCCATGTCGCTCCCATTACCACCCGCGCGGCCGCACTCTATGCCAGTTGGAGCCTCTGGGTGCTCCTCAAGGGGAGCCCCATGTAGAGAGCGTTACAATAGTCCAGGCGGGAAGTGACAAGGGCATGAGTGACCGTGCGTAAGGATGTTCTGCTGAGCAGAAAGAGAAAAAGGACTTGCCTAGTTATTTGCATAGCTATTTAAATGTCTATGGAGATTCTCAGTCATCAGGTCATGGATGTCCCAAAGGTGCTTTTTTCAGGAGGCAACTGGAATTTCTTGGGTTTTTTTCTTTTGAAGACATTTCGCTTCTCATCCAAGAAGCTTCTTCTGCTCTGAAGAAGAGAAGCGAAGAAACGTTCTGGATGAGAAGCAAAATGTCTTCAAAGAAAACCCCCCAGGAAGTCCAGCTGCCTCTGGAAAAAAGCTCCTTGGGGACAACCATGACCTGGATGATGGAGAAGCTCCATAGACATTCAGAGCTGAAGAAACAAAACGTCTTCAAAGAAGAAAAGAAAAGAAAATCCAGAAAGTCCAGTTGCGTCTTGAAAAAAAAAACACACACACACACCTTTGGGACAAACCTATTTAAGTGTCCTGGTAAATCTCTTGCTGATTCCTTTTAATAGGAGGCAGCATCGAATGTTTGGAACAAATTAATACAAATTAAAATGTAATTCATCAAGAGAGCCCTTTTTCCCCAAATGACCGGATGAGTTTCATTAGAGGAAGCAACTCTTTTTCTTGCCCTCTGCAAACTTTCTCTGGCTTCATCTTGGTCCCTAACACTAAAGGAACTTCTTGAAAACTTCTCAAGAATCACAGCACATTAACAATGTTCTCTGGCGTCTAAATAAAAGGCTTGGTTTTTTTAGAATAGAATAGAATAGAATAGAAGAGGAGAGGAGAGGAGAGGAGAGGAGAGGAGAGGAGAGGAGAGGAGAGGAGAGGAGAGGAGAGGAGAGGAGAAAATAAAATAGAAGAGAAGAGAAGAGAAGAGAAGAGAAGAGAAGAGAAGAGAAGAGAAGAGAAGAGAAGAGAAGAGGAGAGACTAGGGGAAAATAGAATAGAATAGAATAGAATAGAATAGAATAGAATAGAATAGAATAGAATAGAATAGAATAGAATAGAATAGAATAGAATAGAATAGAACAGAACAGAACAGAACAGAACAGAATAGAATGGGACTTTAGCCGTCTTCTAAACCAGCTCCTTGCTCAAGCAGGAGATCCTTTATCATTCTGGACAAGTGGCTGTCCAATCTCTTCTTAAAAGCCTCCAGTGATGGAGCACCCATGACTTCTGAAGGCAACTTCTGTTCCACAGGTTAATTGTTCTCCCTGTTAGGAAGTTTCTCCTTCATTCCAGGTTGCTTCTCTCCTTGTTTAGTTTCCACCCATTGTTTCTTTGTCCTGCCCTCTGGTGCTTTGGAGAATAATTTAACCCCCTCTTCTTGGTGGCAGCCCCTCAAATATTGAAACACTGCTTTCATGTCGCCCCTAATTCTTCTTTTCTTTAGATTATCCCAACCCAAATCCTGCAGGTGTTCTTCCTTATGTGTTGATCTCCAGACCTAATTTAATCATCTTAGTTGCTCTTCTCTGTACTTTTTCCAAAGTCTCCACATCTTTTCACCTGTTGCAAAGAGGCTCAATTCACTTAAGCCATCCTGGTTAGAGAATAAACCCCTTTTCTGCATTTGCATAATGCAGGCAGTCCTTGACTTACAACAGTTCATTTAGTGACCCGTTCAACGTTACTACAGCCCTGAAAAAAAAATGACCCTTTTTCACGGTTACGACCTTTGCAGCATCCCCATGCTCACGTGATTTACATTCGGATGCTTGACAACCGGTTCAGATTTCTGACGGTTGCAATGTCCCGGGGTCACGTGATCCCCGTTGATCTGTCCCCATCCACACACACACACAAACACAGCCAGCCGAGGGTTAAGGAAGCACTTGGCACACACCCAGGTCTTTATCTCCAACTTGGCAGCGATATACACACCGTCTGCCAAGTGCATTTATTTCCACAGAAACAGAAAGATAATATACTCAGCGTACAAGAGTCCAACAGAAAATAATATTCCTCTCAGCAGTTCCGGACGATGCTTTAGTGACTATCCAAGGTTTATTTTTGTTCGTCACAGGGATCACTGGCCACCACCCTCTATTATATAGTCTCTGGGGTGTGGTCCAGTGACTCAGTTCTAATCCCTAGCACGCCTCCTGAGCTGCTGCAATCGTTTATCACGCCTTCGGAGGCGTGCGTCCAGGAATGATGTCTCTCCTTCACTCTCATCCCAGACACCTGTCTCCCGGCTAATCTCCTCTCCCTCGGCCGGCACCTGAGACAGTGCCAGAGGGGAGGGGCCTGGAGAGGGAGGCCTGGCTGACTCCTCTTCCTCATGCTCGGAGCTTTCTTCCTCCGATGGGACAGGCTCAGAGGGCGGGGCCACAACACCCGTTTGCAACCTTCCGACAAGCAAAGTCCGTGGGGAAGCCAGTTTCACTTAACAACCATGTTTCTAACTCATCAACAGCAGTGATTCACTTAACAAGCGAGGCAAGAAAGGACGCGACATGGGGCAAAACTCACTTAACAAATGTCTCACTTAACAACAGGACTTTGGGCTCCATTGTGGTCGTAAGTCAAGGACTACCAGTATCCTGATTCTGGAAGGAACCAGGCTGGGGTAGGTGAGTGGGTGGGTGGGCAAACCCGGGAAAGTGATTAACAAAAAAAAGCTAGAGTTGAAACTAACCCAGCTTAGCCCGATGGTGGGAATGTTGCTAAGATTTCTTGGCCTGTTAAGTGTCTTGTGTGAATATATGTGCAGAGAAGGTCAACAAAGATGATATAGGGCAAAGGTTCCCCTCGCACATACGTGCTAGTCATTCCCGATTCTAGGGGGCGGTGCTCACCTCCGTTTCAAAGCCGAAGAGCCAGCACTGTCCGAAGATGTCTCCGTGGTCATGTAGCCGGCATGACTCAATGCCAAAGGCGCACGGAACGCTGTTCCCTTCCCACCAAAAGTGGTCCCTATTTTTCTACTTGCATTTTTTACGTGCTTTCGAACTGCTATATTGGCAGAAGCTGGGACAAGTAACGGGAGCTCACCCTGTTATGCAGCGCTTGGGATTCGAACCACTGAACTGCCGACCTTTCGATTGACCAGCTCAGCGTCTTAGCCACTGAGCCACCGTGTCCCTATGATAAAGGAACTGGAGACTAAATTTTATGATGAACCGTTGAGGAAAATAGGTATGTCTTGCCTGTTAAAGAGAAGGATTCAGGAGGACATTACTGTCTTCCAGTATTGAGGGGCTATCTTATTCTCTTATTCTCCAAAGCACCAGAGGGCAGGACAAGAAGTAATGGGTGGAAGCTTGTCCAAGAGAGATCCAATCTAGAACTAAGGAGAAATTTCCTGATGGTGAGAACAGTCGATCAATAGAATAGCTTTCCTCCTGAAGTTGTGAGTGCTCCATCACTGGAAGCTTTCAAAAATAGACTGAACAACCGTTTGACCGGGATGGTATAAGAAGTCTCCTGTCTTTAGCAGGAGGTTGAACTAGATGTCCTCCAGGATTCCTTCCAGCCCTATCATTCTATGTTAGATAGCTGGAGTCCTGGAGATGGAGGAGCTACAACAAAATTGAAGGAATGCAGTATTTTTCTTCCTCCATCCCCCCCACTCCAAATAATCCTGCCACCCATATTTCCATTGAAGGCCTTCCATTCCTTCCAAGGCTCTTGGTTGAGAGCCCCTGAGGTCTCTTACAAGAGGAGGCCAATAATGGTGTGCTTTGTCAGGAGTTCTGCAGTGTGCAGCATTTGGACAAAAGCCCAGAGATGTTTCCAACCCTTTCGGAGCTCTGGAGAGTGGAAAAGAACTCCATCCAACCAGCATCCAATCGCAGCTTGCAATGCGAGTATTGCCACAAGGTAACTCCGGGACTGCAAGATGTGATAATTGGAAGAGATTCAAAAGCCACATTTCTCACTGGCGTAGGCATTCTGTCACTGATTGGCAGCGCCCAAGAAGGCAAGATTGAACGATCTTCCAAGAAAAAAACACAGCCTCGTAGATACCCTGTTTCACCTGAAATTAAGACCTTCCCTGATAATAAACCCAATCGGGCTTTTGGGCGCATGTGCTAAAATAAGCCTCCCCCCCCCAAAATAAGCCCTCCCCGAAAATATTTAAACACAGAGCTGGAAATCAAGTAAGACAGCAAGAGGAGCCCCATCTTGCTCCAGACACCCCAAAATTCAGGGTGACGAATTTGGGGACGCCCCAAAATTTTCGGGGTGAAGTACCATCAGTACGCTGATGATACTCAGCTGTACATCTCCACCCCAGACCACCCCAATGATGCCCTTGAAGTGATGTCCCGGTGCCTGGAGGCCGTGCGGATCTGGATGGGGAGAAACAGGCTCAGGCTCAACCCATCCAAGACCGAGTGGCTGTGGTTTCCGGCATCCTGATATAGTCAGTTGGTGCCATCACTGACTATTGGGGGTGAGTCATTGGCCCCCATGGAGAGGGCTCGCAACTTGGATGTCCTTCTGGATTCACGGCTGTCTTTTGAAGAGCATTTGACGGCTGTGGCCGGGAGGACTACTTATCAGGTCCGCCTGATTCGCCAGTTAGCTCCCCCCGGAGATACGGAGGATCCCGGATTTACGCATCTTCCGCCGTGCCCTCAAGACCTTTTTATTTCAGCAGGCTGGCCTGGCCTAACTTCCCTTTTAAATTGTAAATTGTAAATTTGTTTTAAACCATTAGGGGTGTTTTAATTTGTTTTGGGCCAAACTATTTAATGGGTTTTTATATTGTCTTTTAAATTTTGTAGTTTGTGTGTTTTACCTTTGGCTGTTCACCGCCCTGAGTCCTTCGGGAGTAGGGCGGTATATAAATCCAATAAAATGAAAAAATGAAAATGAAAAATGAAAATAATAACCAGGCACAAAGACAGTTTGTCCCGCGTGCCGCAACTCTGCTGAACTACTAATTACCACAGTATTGTCTTATTTCTAAGGAATTCTCATGTACTATGGCTGTATTATAGGTTCTCCTGTTTGAGCAGGGGACTGGACTAGAAGACCTCCAAGGTCCCTTCCAGATTTCTATTCTATTCTATTCTATTCTATTCTATTCTATTCTATTCTATTCTATTCTATTCTATTCTATTCTATTCTATTCTATTCTATTCTATTCTATTTCCTTCCCTCCCTCCCTCCCTCCCTCCCTTCCTTCCTTCCCTCCTCCTCCTCCTCCTCCTCCTCCTCTCCTCTCCTCTCCTCTCCTCCCTTCCCTTCCCTTCCCTTCCTCCTCCTCCTCTTCTCTTCTCTTCTCTTCTCTTCTCTTCTCTTCTCTTCTCTTCTCTTCTCTTCTCTTCTCTTCTCTTCTCTTCTCTTCTCCTCTCCTCTCCTCTCCTCTCCTCTCCTCTCCTCTGATACTCTACTCTACTCTACTCTACTCTACTCTACTCTGCTATTACCCTTCTTATCTTTTTTTACTACCCCCTCTTATTGGTATCATTTATTTATTTATTTGTTTGTTTGTTTTAATTTGTATACTGCCCTTCTCCAGCAGGACTCAGGGCGGTGAACAGCCAGAATAAAACAGAACATACAAAATTTAAAAACAGGTTAAAAGTAATTAAATATTTTTGGCCGCAATTTAAAACAACCCAATTAAAATCAATTAAATTTAACCAAAACAGTGGGATCAAGCCAGCCCGGCTAGGTGAAATAAATAGGTTTTCAGGGCCCGACGAAAAGTCCAGAGGTCTGGTATTGTACGTATCCAGAGCTTCTGCACCGGAGACAAATTCCTTCTGTGTCTAATCACACTTGTCCAATTCAATTCAATTCCACCACGGGCAAGTGGGCGAGGCATCTGGTAACTTTATGCTACTGTGATTTAGAAATAGCAACAGCACTTAGACTTACATACCGCTTCACCGTGCTTTACAGCCCTCTCTAAACAGTTTACAGAGTCAGCCTATGGCCTCAAACAATCTGGGTCCTCATTTTACCCACCTCGGAAGGATGGAAGGCTGAGTCAACCTTGAGCCGGTGAGAATCGAACTGCCAAACAACAGTCGGCAGTCAGCAGAAATAGCCTGCAATGCTGCATTCTAACCACTGCGCCCCCATGGCTCTTTGCTTTATAAAATCTCTCTATATATAGACAGTGTAGAAGGACGAAAGCAGGTCTTAATTCCAACATTAGTCACCCAAGAGCAATAGCTCTTATGTGCACCAGATTGAAGGGCCACCAACGAATGTTTTAATGTGCTAGACACACAATAAATCTGTGTAACTCCTTTCAGTCAGCCTGGCATTTTTTTTTTAATGCTTTCACCACCCCTCCCCTCCCCACCCGGGCCTGTTTTGTCTCCAGATTCACATTACAAAATAGTTTCCTTCAGCCTGATGCATGGGGGCATCACCAAGAAGGTTTTGGGCTTTGAATAATCATCCGTCCCCTGAGATTATTCAGCACTCTTATTTAATGCTTTGAGCCATTGAGAAGCCTGTAAGAAAAAGCAAGGTTGAAGGAGGTGCTTTGGAAAAGCCACGAGTAGGTTCCCCATCCCCATTCCCTCCCCACTCCAGGGGAAAAGGATATTGCAAAATCCCCATTCCCTCCCCACTCCAGGAGAAGGATACTACAAAATCCCCATTCCCTTCCCACTCCTGGGGAAAGGATATTGCAAAATCTCCATTCCCAATCCACTCCAGGGGAAGGATACTACAAAATCCCCATTCCCTCCCCACTCCTGGGGAAAGGATATTGCAAAATCTCCATTCCCAATCCACTCCAGGGGAAAAGGATATTGCAAAATCCCCATTCCCTCCCCACTCCAGGGGAAGGATGCCACAAAATCCCCATTCCCTCCCCACTCCTGGGGAAAGGATACTACAAAATCCCCATTCCCTCCCCACTCCTGGGGAAAGGATACTACAAAATCCCCATTCCCTCCCCACTCCTGGGGAAAGGATATTGCAAAATCTCCATTCCCAATCCACTCCAGGGGAAGGATGCCACAAAATCCCCATTCCCTCCCCACTCCTGGGGAAAGGATATTGCAAAATCCACATTCCCTCCCCACTCCAGGGGAAGGATACTACAAAATCCCCATTCCCTCCCCACTCCAGGGGAAAGGATATTGCAAAATCTCCATTCCCACCTCACTTTGGGGCCAGCCAGCGGTGTTATTTGCCAGTTCTCCGAACTGCTCAAAATTTCCGCTACCAGTTCTCCTGAACCTGCTGGATTTCATCCCTGATTGGATGCCATATTCCAAATGAGGACCCCCCCCACAGGGGCAGTAGAAAGCACTACTATTACTTCTCGTTGAAGGTGATGCAATTATAGAATTGCCTTGACTTTTTTTTTTTTTTAATGGTACAAGAACTTAGTCTGGAAGGATGACGACGTTCATCAGCCAACGAAATCCATCAACTGACCTAGATAACTGCTCCTTTTAGGAATGGTGATGAATTCAAACCAGAGAGAAGACCGACTTTATTTCTGGTCTCCCTTTCTCAGGTGGCCCTTTTGAAAGGGGTCCATGGTTTTGGCTGCGTCGTCTCGCTTCTCTTTGTGGCCATAATGGTGAATCCTCCTTCTTCATCCTGCATGAATGTGACAGCCTTTTCTAG
>NC_142073.1:22137963-22207963 GCF_059756535.1 Pantherophis guttatus
ACCAAGGGAGACAGGATAGCCGTCTTCCAATATTCGAGGGGCTGCCACAGAGAGGAGGGGGTTAATCTGTTTTACAAAGCACCCAAAGACCAGATAAGGAATAATGGATGGAAACTGACCAAGGAGAGATTCAACCTAGAAATAAGGAGGAATTCTTTGTCAGTGAAATCAACCAGTGGAACAGAAGTTGCTTTCAGAAGTTGTGGGAGCTTCATCCCTGGAGGCTTTCAAGAAGAGACTGGACTTCTATCTGTCAGAAATGGTGTAGGCAGGGTCTCCTGCTTGGACGGGGGGTTGGACTAGATGACCTACAAGTTCCCTTCCAACTCTGTTATTCTGTTCTGTTCTGAATTTTTCTACTTTATGAGAGATTAAGACTTCAATGTCTTAACTTGAGGTTAGCCCTAAGAAGAAGAATGCAAAAGGTAAAGACTCTGCTGAAAATGTTGCAAAGAAAACTGCAAGGACTTGTTCATGTAATAGCCAGGAATTGCTTAAAACCAACAACCCCCCCCCCAAAAAATACCAAATCAAATCCCCAAAATATAATGCCTTAGCTCAGGGGTCTCCAAACTTGGCAACCTTAAGATTTGTGGATTTCAACTCCCAAAATTCTTAAGTCCACAAGTCTTAAGGTTGCCAAATTTGGAGACCCCTGGCTTAGCTTATACAAGTGTATCTCATAAGTCATAAGTCATAAGTTTATTTTGTCAAGCATATATAAGATAACAGGTAAAAGTATAAGCATAATTAGAATACATGAAAAGAGTAAGTAAAAAGGAATATTAGGACAGGGACGGAAGGCACGCTGGTGCGCTTATGCACGCCCCATACAGACCTCTTAGGAATGGGGTGAGGTCAACAGTAGACAGTCTAAGGTTATAGTTTTGGGGGTTTGGGGAAGAGACCACAGAGTCAGGTAGTGCATTCCAGGCAGGGTGGATAAAAATCAATGATTTTTTTAAAAAAATCAAAAAAAATGGATTTTTTTTATTTAAATCGGATTTTTTTTATTTTTATCGAATTTATTTTAATAAAAAACTTTTGGGGTAAAAATCTATCGTAAGATAGTTTTCTATTTAAGATACATAAATAATTTAGTTTATTCAGCATGAAATGGAGCTTAGTTACATAGCAGGAGGCTGTATATTCTGCAACACTGGGACTATCGGTGAGTCAACAGCGGGTCAAAGGAGTAGCAGAGATGACAGTTGCTCTTTAAAAATTATGATTTAAATCGAGTTGATTTAAATCAAATCCACCCTGATTCCAGGCATTGACCACTCTGTTGCTGAAGTCATATTTTCTGCAATCAAGTTTGGAGCGGTTTACCTTGAGTCTGTATCTATTGTGTGCTGGTGTGTGTTCTTAACACAGGACAAATTCTTGCAAGTCTGTTTACTTCAATGAATATATTTTTCTTTCTTTCTTTCTTTCTGCTCTTGGCTCCAACCCTTCCTCAGAAACAAAAAAACAACTTCCAATTAGCCATTAGAAGGATGTTTTTACCACAGGCGTACAAGATAAATCAAACCAATAATATGATTAGAGTCATCTGGAATCACACGCCAAGCTAGGTAACCTTCCTGTTTTTTCAAAAGCGATCAGGGCTGGGGGAACAGATGTTATCTCCAGATGTGACTAAATTACAGTCTCAGCAATCTTCACCATTGGCTATGCTGGTTACATGCTAGCTGGAGTTGCTGGCCAAAGGTATTAAAATTTAATATTTTAACTGTGGGAACCAGATATGTCTACCCTAACAAAGGGAAAGACTATAACAGTCTTCCAGTACTTGAGCGGGAGAAGAGAGGGTCGACCTAGTCTCCAAAGTATGTGAGGGCAGGGCAAGAAGTAACGGATGGAAGATCATTACAGAGAGATCCAACCTAGAACTAATGAGAAACTTCCTGACAGTGAGGACAATTAACCGGTGGAACAGTTTGCTACTAGAAATCGTGGGCGCTCCATCACTGGAAGTTTTTAAGAAGAGACTGGACAGCCATTTGCCCAGAATGGTATCGGTATATCTACTGCTTGACCAAGGGGAGACCGCCTCCCCCAAGGTCCCTTCCAACATTGATATTCTATGTTCTCTTGTTTCTTCCAGTGACTTTGCTGGATCGGATGCCTTGAATGAGTTTGCATTGATTTGGGCAGTTCCTGTTAAATTTGTCTTCTTCTTCACACTCACATCTAACATCTGTAGGGTGTAGGGTCTCCTGCTTGGGGGGGGAGGTTGGACTAGATGACCTACAAGGTCCCTTCAAACTCTGTTAATCTAATCCAGGGGTCGGCAACCTTAAACGTTCAAAGAGCCACAAAGGTCCTAACTGGAAGCCCCCCATTCAATTCTGGAGCCAACTGGAAGTCCAGTTCCCGCCACCATAGAGCCTCCTCCTAGCATGGCATCCTTTTTCCTCTGCTGACCAGAAGTCCGGTTCCCCCACCATAGAGTTTCCTCCTAGCACGGCATCCTTTTTCCTCTACTTGTCCTAACAGAAAGCCCTAGCAATTGTGGAGCTGACCAGCGACAGGGAGCCAGAGCAGAGGGATGAAAGAGCCACACGCGGCTCCAGAGGCGAGGGTTGCTGACCCCAATCTAATCTAATCTAATCTAAATCTAATCTAATCTAATCTAATCTAATCTAATCTAATCTAATCTAATCTAACCATGTCTCCCCTGGTCCTTCTCTTCACTAGACTAGCCATGCCCAGTTCCTGTAACCGTTCTTCATATGTTTTAGTCTCCAGTCCCCTAATCATCCTGGTTGAATCAAAGAGGACAAGGTTGAATGCCAGCTATCTTGGAAATGAAAACAACCCATTTCATGTGACATTTTATCACTTAGCTATTTGTCTCTAAATGTACTAAGAGATATTTAGATATTTGTCTCTAAAGGTATTCAAAATGTAGGGTCGCTGTGCATGTATTTTTCTACCTCATGTAAACATTCAATTTTAAAGTTGATCTTGGTGTTTCATAATCTTAACTCTTTACTAAAAATAACAACCTGTTTGGAAGCTTCAGAATAAATCAAAAATCTAAACCACAATTTGAAATTGTCTTTAAGTGATACTGACGGCAACAAATTCAAGCCCCCCTCCAAAGACTCACCTCCAGATACACACACACACACATATATATATATATGTTCCAGCATAAATCTGGAACACCTTGAGCAATTTCACCCAAACTTGGTACACAGATGACTTACTCTCTGGAAAGAAATACTGTGGGGGTAAGACACCCCTAACATCCCTCGGCATGTGTGTTCTGTTAAGATACAGCCTGTTGTGCCTTAAAATGGCTTCTACTGTACTGCCTTAAAATGGCTTCTACTCTGCAGCACAATGGAGTTGCCATGGTAACGGCTTCACAGTACTCCACAATGGGGCTCCCTCTGGTAAGGGGGAAAATTCAACATTAGAAATTACGTTTGGTCCAGACATTTTCAATAAGGCTTGGATTACTCTTGAGGACAAATGTATGGCCATGATCAATAAAACATTACTGCAACTCGGCCTGCCTGTACCACTACGAGACCAACACAACGTACTTCACGCAGATTACATACGAGAAAAGATCTACAATGTCGAACAGCTTAGTGCATATATCACAGACAAGAAGCCACTTCTAAATCAAGATCAGAAAAAAGCATACCAAATGATCATGGATCAGCTAGCAAAGCAATAAGGTGGTATCATTTTACTTGACACTTTTGGGGGCACAGGGAAAACGTTTTTAACTAATTTAATTCTCACCGAAATCAGGACTCAGGGTGAAGTTGCTCTTCCTGTCTAATACAGGATTGGGATAAATAAATACCCAGACAACGCCCGGTTATCATCTAGTTAAAACTAAAAGGGCGATAATGACCAGGGGTGAAATGCTTCTGGTTCAGACCGGATCGCCCAATCCAGTAGCGATGGGGGCGGGTGGTTCGGAGAACCGGTAGCAAAAATCCCTGCGTGCCCCCCCTCCCCATGCCCAGCTGAGCCGTGCAATCATCAGAGGCTGTTTTTTTACTTTTAAAAGCATTTTTTCTACAACCTCTTTGGCCAAAAAAAAAATGCTTTTAAAAGTTTTTTTAAAAAGCCTCTGATGATCGCGCAGATCAGCTGGGATCATCAGAGGCTTTTAAAAGCATTTTTTCTACAACCTCTTCATCCGAAGAGGTTGTAGAAAAAAAAAAGCCTTTAAAAGCCTCTGGCGAACCCAGCTGAGTTGCCTGATCGTCAGAGGCTTTTAAAAGCATTTTTTCCTGCAACCTCTTAAGGTTGTAGAAAAAATGCTTTTAAAAGTAAAAAAAAAAAAAAAAAGTTGGCCATGTCCACCCAGTCACATTACCCACCACCCCACCTAGCCACGCCCACAGAACCGGGTAGTAACAAATTTTACATTTCACCCCTGATAATGACCGTATTTTCCAATATTGTGTTTGAGTGAGTTTAGCAGTTTCTCTTTTGGCCATTCCTGTAAAAGCTCTGGAAACATCTGGCTGACCAGAAATGAGACAGGATTCTGGATCGGATGCCGGCGTGGCCTGATGTTACCCCAAAAGGTCTCTCCTAGGTTCTCGGTGTTCAGATCATATCGACAGTTTGAGGGCTGTCCAAACATCTGGCAGGCTTCAGGTTGAAGAAAGCTGAACGCAGAAACAGTACAAAGGAAATCACTTCTTTGACATGAAGCCAGCCAAATCCACATGGATTTTCTAACAAGCCTCCGCATCCGTTTGCAAGTCTGGATTGGTATTGACAATCTTGTATTTCCATACAGAGCACGCAAGGCTGTTTATTCCTCAGGAAGGCACGCACACCCAGGACTCATCAAAATAACGTGTATATTTGTCTTTGAATTGCATTTTAGAAAGTACTGATCTCTTAAGAACCTAATTTTCTCCCTTGAAAAATGGCGGGGAGAAGGAATAGGGAGCGTACAATCCAGGGGTGGGCTGCTGGGGGTTTACTAGGGTTTGGGAGAATCTCTAACTAAGAGTCTGTGCAGTTCAGAGAACCCGCAAATCCCACTCCTGGCTGGCCCTACCTACCCTGCCCCCCCCTCCCAGGCAGTCCGTTTTGTATGCAGGTAAGTGCAGGGCACGCACAGAGGCTCGGGGAAGGCGAAAACGGGCCTACTGGAAGTTCGGGAAGCTCCAGAGGGCCTCCGGAGCCTGGGGAGGCCATTTTCATCCTCCCGGAGGCTCAAGAAAAGCCTCCAGAGCCTGGGGAGGGCAAAAATGTCGTTCTCCCCCTCCATGGTGCAGGAGGCCATCTAGGCCACGCCCACCATGGCCACGCCCACCCAGCAACCGGGCAGAGAACCTCTTGCTAAAATTTTTGAAGCCCAACCCTGGTACAATCTATAATTCCCAATTCACCCACTAACAAAATCCCATCTCCAGAGACATCAAAAGAGACACTGAGGAGACTATGAGAAAAGGAACATCTCATTGATGTGGGTGCCAATTCCTTGAAAAACTTTTTAAAAATCCCATCTCTGACACATTATCACAAGTACTTCGTGGTCTCAATTTCTGCCTGAGGCCAGAGCCTCACATTAGTTCAACAAAAGTGTGTTCTTCTTACAAAATAATCTGCTTTCATAAATGACCCAGGGTTGAATCTGGCCTGTCAAGATGTAGAAACAGAAAGAATCAAGGCACTTCTGTTACAGAGATTTCAACAGAACGTTATCCTCGCATGCAAACCCCACAATACAGCTATTGCAGAACATAACTGAGGGTTTTTTTTCATATAATTTTATTAAGATTTTAATAAAGAGAAAAACTTACAGAATTGAATATTTAGAAGAAAGAAAAGAAAAAAGAAAGAAAGAGAAAAACAAAAAGGGAAAGAAAAACCAAAAATGCCAGAAGGAAGGAACAAAGGGAGGGAGGGAGAGACAGAGACAAGGAAGGAAGGAAGGAAGGAAGGAAGGAAGGAAGGAAGGAAGGAAGGAAGGAAGGAAGGAAAGAGAAAAGGAAAAAAGGAAAGAAAAACCAAAAATGCCAGAAGGAAGGAACAAAGGGAGGGAGGGGGAGACAGAGACAAAGAAGGAAGGAAGGAAGGAAAAAAGGAAGAAAGGAAGGGAGAGAGAGAGAGAGAAAGGAAGGAAGGAAGGAAGGAAGAAAAAAAGAGAAAAGGAAAAAAGGAAAGAAAAACCAAAAATGCCAGAAGGAAGGAGTGGAGGGAGAGAGGGAGAGACAGAGACAAGAAAGAAAGAAAGGAAAGAAAGAAAGGAAAGAAAGAAAGAAAGAAAGAAGAAAGAAAGAGAGAGAGAGGGAAGAAAGAAGGAAGGAAGGAAGGAAAGAAAGAAAGAGAAAGGAAGAAGAAAGAAAGAAAGAAAGAAAGAAAGAAAGAAAGAAAGAAAGAAAGAAAGAGGAAGGAAGGAAGGAAAGAAGAAAGAGAAAGAAAGAAAGAAAGAAAGAAAGAAAGAAAGAAAGAAAGAAAGAAAGAAAGAAAGAAGAAAGAAAGAGAGAGAGAGGGAAGAAAGAAGGAAGGAAGGAAAGAAAGAAAGAGAAAGGAAGAAGAAAGAAAGAAAGAAAGAAAGAAAGAAAGAGGAAGGAAGGAAGGAAAGAAGAAAGAGAAAGAAAGAAAGAAAGAAAGAAAGAAAGAAAGAAAGAAAGAAAGAAAGAA
Organism: Pantherophis guttatus; assembly: GCF_059756535.1. NCBI lineage: Eukaryota > Metazoa > Chordata > Lepidosauria > Squamata > Colubridae > Pantherophis > Pantherophis guttatus. The sequence continues at coordinate 22,144,606 of NC_142073.1, forward strand.
AGAAAGAAAGAAAGAGAAAGAGAAACAAAGAAGCAAAGAAACAAAGAAACAAAAAAGCTTTCAATTTTTATAGCGGTTATAAGTCTAAATTTATTGCCTGCTTAATAGTTGTAGTATGACTTTCATTTTCTACAATAACTTTTTTCTAATCATCAAAACCGCATATCACAAGTTCCTCTATTTTCTATTTTCCTGCAAAAAAATCTATATCAGGGGTCAGCAATAAAGTGACCCCTGATCTTTGCCTTCTCAGCAAAGTTCCATCCTCTTCATTTCTGGATCGTGTCCGATCTTTCCCCTTAAGTGCATGTAATAATCTTCCTGCAGTTAGGTACAAAAACAAAATTCCAGTCCCCAAAGAAAAGACTCAGGTTTCAATTGTAGGCAGATAGTCCTCGAGTTACAACCACGTTTCGCTCCAGAATTGATAAGAAAGGCAGTTGTTGAGTGAGTTATGTCTGATTTTATGAACTTTTCTTTGTCCTGTTTGTTAAGTGAAACAAACATTGCCGTTGTTAAGGGAATCATGCGGTCTTTAAGCAAATCCAGCTTCTCCCATTGAAAACTTCACCCGTCAGAAGCTGGCTGGGAGGCTCACAGATATTGATCACATGACCCTGGGACACCGCAACAGTCACAAGTACATGCCAGTTGCCAAGCACCTGAGTTTTGATCACATGACCACAGGGATGCTGCAACGGTCATAAATGTGAGGAGTGGGTTGTAAATCACTTTTTCAGCACCCTTGTAACTTCAAATGGTCACAAAATGAATGGTTGTAAGGCAAGGAGTACTGGTAATATGACTCAGTTTCCAGGAGCTTCAAGTGGGCACCTGTCTGTCACCTCTCCAGGGGAGATGCGATAGTAGTCTTCCAATATTTGAGGGGCTACCACAGAGAGGAGGGGGTCAAGCTATTTTCTAAAGCCCCTGAAGGCCAAACAAGGAATAATGGATGGAAATGGATGAAGGAGAAATTCAACCTAGAAATAAGGAGAAATTTCCTGACAGTGAAAACAATCAACCCATGGAACAGAAGTTGCCTTCGGAAGTTGTGGGAGCTTCATCCCTGGAAGCTTTCGAGAAGAGACTGGACTGCCATCTGTCAGAAAAGGTGTAGGGTCTCCTGCTTGGGCGGGGGGTTGGACTAGATGACCTACAGGGTCCCTTCCAATTCTGCTAATCTGTAAACCTCTTTCAGCTTGTAACATTAAGCACAGGCATAATGGGGTTTTCTTGGTTTCGGTTTAGAAAAATGTGTGAAAGCAGCCAATTGTGGCTTATTCAATAGGCCAACATTAAACAGACTATGGTTTAAGGCAATGTGGGAAGCCAAGCACATGCCTCATTCCCGCTCTGTGCTAAGTCACCAATAACCATGGCGTGTCAAATGATCCTCAGTTGGTTGGGTTCACCTTCACGTTTACACCAGAGAAACTCTGAATTAGGCCCTACAAAAGTCGAAAAATCATCAGCAAAGAAATCGCATCAAGGACACAAATCCATTCGCATATTTAAAAGCTCACAACAACCTGAATCTCAGGGAATATAAGGTAGTCCTGGACTTACGAACACAACTGAGCCCCCAAATTTCCATGGCTAAGGAAAGTTTCTCCCCATTTTACCACCTTTTTTGCCACAGTTGTTAAGTGAATCAGTACAGGTTGTTAGGTTAGCAACAAGGTTGTTAAATGAAGCTGGCTTCCCCATTGACTTTGTGTGTCAGGTCACAAAAGACAATCACATGACTCTGGGACACAGCAACCGTCCTATTAATAAGTTGCCAAGACTCTAAATTTTAATTATGTGGCCATGGGGGTACAGCAGAGGTGGGTTTCCTCAGGTTCTGACCAGTTCTGACGAACCTGTAGCGGAAATTTTGAGTAGTTTGGAGAACCGGTAAATACCACTTCTGACTGGCCCCAGAGTGGGGAGGGAATGGGGCTTTTGCAGTATCCTTCCCCCAGGAGTGGGGAGGGAATGGAGATTTTACAGTATCCTTCCCCTTTCACGCCCACCATGCCACGCCCACCAAGTCATGCCACGCCCACCAAGCCACACCCACAGAACCAGAAGTAAAAAATTTTTGAAACCCAGCACTGGGACGCGGCAATGGTCGTAAGGGTGAAAAACGGTCCCAAGTCACTTTTTTCAGTGCCATTGTAACTTCGAACAGTCACTAAACGAATGGTTGTAAGTCAAGAACTACCCGTGCAAGACTTATTTAAAAAAAAATTAGTGACAATTTGTTTTCGTTTTCGTTTTCTTAGTTAGTTAGTTTATCTTAGTTAGATGATGTTTATCCTCCCTGGGAAACTTCAGAATCTGATGAAAGAGAAAGTAAAGTTTGCACTTTTTCTGAATTTTCTGACAGGCTCATATTATTTTCCCTACTTGATTTAAAGTACAGAAGATGCTGACGTTAATTATTTCCAAAATATGCAAAAGGAAGCAGTTTTCCATCTCTGCTTCCTCCAGAAAAATCTATTTATGACATAGTTTACTGATGGTGAAGCATTTGTTTGCTTCTGGTCGCATTTAATATTGCAAGTGGGGATGGGGGAAGGACTACATAGGCCAGGGTGAGGCTGCAAAGAGAAAAGACATTTTTGCATAAAATGGGGAAGGAGAGAATGCACTTATGCCTTGTGGTTTTGATGATTAGGAAAAAAAATGGATAATAGGAAAAAAAAAGTTCACTTAGAGAAAGTAGAGAAAGAAAACTGCCCAGAGTCGTTTTATAGCTCAGATGGACAGCATATAAATTTAATAAAATAAAAAAAAAAGAGAGAGATAATTTTGTCATCCTACTTGCTACAGAAAAACTGGAAGGATTTTTTTTTTCTTTTTATTCTTTCTTGTTATAATTTTTTTTCCCTCCTGTTGCTCTTTGTTGCTTCTATTTTGCATTGGATTATGTTAGTTTTTATGCTCTGTTTAAAACGTTTATTAAAATTATTGGAGAAAAAAACAGACGAAGGGGAAAGGATCGCACTGACACAGCCCCCAATGTTCTTTGATTACCCTCTTCTAGAACAGAGAGTAAACAGGGTTGGGAGGGACCTTTGGAGGTCTTCTAGTCCAACCCCTTGCTCGGACAGGAGATCCTACACCCATGATGGCGAACCTATGGCATGTGTGCCACAGGTGGCACGCGGAGCCATATCTGTGGGCACGCAAGCGTTGCCCTAACTCAGCTCCAGTGTGCATGTGCGGGCCGGCCAGCTGATTTTCAGGCCTTCCGGGCCCACCTGAAGTTGGGAAGTGGGCCGTTTCCGGCCTCCAGAGGGCATCCGAGGTGTGTGTGTGTAAGGCTGTTTTTGCCCTCCCCAGGCTCCAAGCCTCTGGAGCCTGCGGAGAGCGAAAAACGGGTCTACCGGGCTCACCTTTTTGCTGTCACGCTGCACATGCATGTGCGGGGGGGCGGGGGGACATTGAATTATGGGTGTGGGCAGGCACGTGACCCCCCCCCCGCAAGCTCCCCCCACTTTTGGCACCCGACAGCAAAAAGGTTAGCCATCACTGTCCTACACCATAGCTGTCTAGTCTCTTCTTAAAATCCTCCAATGATGGATGGAGCACCCAAAATGTCTGGAGGCAAGCAGTTTTACTGGCTGTGAACCTTGCGCAATAAAACTGTCTCTGGCTGACCTAGGAATGTTGCTTGGTCCTTTCATTCCACAACAGTTTCACTGGTTAATTGCTTTCACTGTTAGGAAATTTCTGCTTAGTTCTAGATTGGAGAACTCTACATCTGCACAGGAGGGTCCGGTCGCCCACCTGCCTACCTTTTCTTGGCCTTTCATTCATCCATCTCGTGCATGCGATGAGCAGGTGGGTGGAGCCTCCTGCCGCTACCAGTAACGGGGCGAACTGGTAACAACCCACCACTGGGCTAAGGGACAACAACATAAAAATACAGCACCCATCTCAAATACAGATAGTCCTCTACAGTCTGTCAACCCTGAAGCAAACCTGGCGGAAGCCATCTTTATGGCTTCAGGGTTGCCAGAAGACGGGGTGGGGTGGGGGAATAGATAGCTGGGCTTTTGTAGTCAAAACAGAAAGTTTTCCTGTGGGAACCAAGGTCATTTCAACAGGTGGCTGGAAAGAGGAGGAGTAGAGTTACCAAGCAACCGGCCAGCACCTCTATTGGACAATGTGATGAGTGGTGGGATTCAAATTTTTTACTATCAGTTCTGTGGGTGTGGCTTGGTGGGCGTGGCATGGCTTGGTGGGCGTGGCTTGGTGGGCGTAGCAGGGGAAGGATACTGCAAAATGTCCATTCCCTCCCGATCAGCTGGGACTCGGGAGGCAGAGAATAGATGGGGGTGGGGCCAGTCAGAGGTGATATTTACCGGTTCTCTGAGTTACTCAAAATTTCCGCTACCGGTTCTCCAGAACTGGTCAGAACCTGCTGAATACTACCTCTGAATGTGACTGATGACTTGGGGGAAAGGGGGAATGTTCATTTTTTAATTAAGTGAAAACCGTGAGAACTTTCAGAGTCGGTTTTCACCAATTGTGCCAATATGGTGTATCCAATAATTTATTTATTTTATTTTATTTTATTTCGAATTTATATACCGCACCTTCTCCCGAGGGACTCAGGGCGGTGTACAGCCAGATAAAAAACATACAATACAAACATTAAAAACAATTAAAAGGATATATATTAATTTGGCCCCAATTTAAGATAACAAACCAATTAAAAATTAAAAATGCTAAAAAATATGTTAAGCCAGCCTGGCTTGCTGAAAAAAGAAAGTTTTAAGGGCACGGCGGAAGGCACCGAGGTCTTGGATTCTCCTTATCTCTGGGGGCAGCTGATTCCAAAGGATAGGTGCCCCCACAGAGAAGGCCCTCCCCCTGGGGGTCGCCAGCCTACATTATTTGGCTGCTGGCACCCCGAGGAGGCCCTCTCTGTGGGAGCGCACGGGTCGGTGGGAGGACCGCAGCAGGCGGTCTCGAAGATAACTAGGTCCTATGCCATGGAGCGCTTTAAAGGTGGTAACCAGCACCTTGAAGTGCACCCAGAAGACCACTGGGAGCCAGTGCAGCTCACGCAGGAGCGGTGTTATGTGGGAGCGCCAAGCAGCTCCCGTAATTACCCGCGCAGCCGCATTCTGGACCAGCTGGAGTTGTTCTTTGAGGAATCTACTTGCCTCGGAGTTCTGTTTTCAATGGGTGCATTACTTGGAACGTTGACACAGTCATTTAACAACCATTCCAAGTTACAATGGACTCTTTTAAAAAAACCCTACTTATGACGCATCCTGGAAGTGGCAAATGCCACCTTCCTGTGGTTAGGTGCTTGTATTTTGGGCTCGCATTTATTGCTGGTTCTAGCATTCTGCAAGACTATGACAGACATGCGGGATTCTTGGCAAATCAGTCAAACTATTACACCCTCAAGAAAAAAATAAGCCGGTTCCTGTGTAAACTTTCCCATGAACTCTGTGTGAATGTTACGCTAAATCGAAAAATTTAACAGCTGGGGTTTTTTTCCTGATGACATTCCTCTTTACTAGAATGTGGTTTAATTTAGCTTGAAATCCTGGCCAACGGCCATTTCAAGAATCCAAAATAGTGACCAATATGGCCGATGGGTTATTTTACAGAATATTTGCACGTCCCTCTGAGAGTTCATGTGAATTTACTTACTGTATGTGCTACCCCTTGCAAATGTATGCTGGACTCTAACAGATCAAACCTGAAACCCTGGTTTACAATATGGAGTGGCTGTTTCTATGGTTGCAAAGCTCAAGGTGAACACCAGATGGCAGCAAATACATAAAATGGAACCTTGTTGCCATCTAGTGGCTGAGTGGGGTTTTGCAGCTGAGATGCAATGTCCAAACAACTACAGGCAGTCGTCAAGTTACAATGGTAATAGAGTCTGCCCATTACAATTGTAAGTTGTAAGAATCGTTGGTCACATGATTTTGTGACTTTTTTGCAGTAGTCGTTAAGCAAATGGCATAGCCTGAAGTGGGAACAACACGGCCCTATGTGGAAGCATCATGGTAAATATTATGGGTGAACATGGGAGTTTGGTGTTTTGGTGCAATGATTAGAATGCAATATTGGAGGCTAACTCTGCCCACAATCTAGAGTTCAATCCTGACCCCCTCAAGGTTGATTTAACTGTCCATCCTTCCCATGTTGGTAAAATGAGGACCCAGATGGTTGGGGGCAATAGGCTGACTCTCTAAACAGCTTAGAGAGGACTGTAAAAGCACTGTGAATATAAGTCTAAGTGATATCGCTATTGCCCTGCCTGTCTGCCTGCCTTTTCCTTCCTTCCTTCCTTCCTTCCTTCCTTCCTTCCTTCCTTCCTTCCTTCCTGCCTACCTGCCTTCCTGCCTACCTGCCTTCCTTTCTTCCTTCCTTCCTGCCTGTCTGCCTTCCTTCCTGCCTACCTGCCTTTCTTTCCTTCCTTCCTTCCTTCCTTCCTTCCTTCCTTCCTTCCTTCCTTCCTTCCTGCCTTCCTGCCTTCCTGCCTACCTACCTTCCTGCCTACCTGCCTTCCTTTCTTCCTTCCTTCCTTCCTGCCTGCCTGCCTTCCTTCCTGCCTACCTGCCTTCCTGCCTTTCCTTCCTTTCCTTTCCTTTCCTTTCCTTTCCTTTCCTTTCCTTTCCTTTCCTTTCCTTTCCTTTCCCTCCCTCCCTCCCTTCCTCCCTCCCTCCCTCTGCCAGCAGTTCAATCCTGACTGGCTCAAGATTGACTCAGTTTTCCATTCTTCTGAGTTCAGTAAAACGGGGACCCAGATTGTTGAATGCAATAGGTGGACTCTTTAAACCGCTTAGAGAAGGCTGTAAAAGCACTGCGAAGTGATATATAAGTCTAAGTGCTATTGCTATTGATTCAGGAACTATGCTCAGACATTGTTTAAATTCCCACCGCAAAACACCCAAACCCCATTGTAGCCAGGTCAAGCAACTTGCACAAACTCCCCTTCCTCTAGCGAAAATAATTTCTCATGAGTTGGCTATCAACAACAGAGATGCTACAGGCATAAACACAGAGAGCGGAAAGCGTTTTAGCTCAAGGTGATTAAGGCGTAACCTGTCAGGTTTAGGATAATTACAGCTCAGTTAATCAACTCTTGGCTTAACATATGTAAGGCAATTTAAAAAAAACTCTTCCAAATGCATCTTTTGAGCCAAACGGAAAACAGATTGTTCTTTCCATAATCGGCTCTTTTTCAGAGAACCATTCTCTAACAGATTGAACAGATTAACAGAGTTGGAAGGGAGCTTGTAGGTCATCGAGTCCAACCCCCTACCCAAGCAGGAGACCCTACACCGTTTCTGATAAATGGCAGTCCAGTCTCTTCTTGAAAGCCTCCAGGGATGAAACTCCCACAACTTCCAAAGGCAACTTCTGTTCCATGGGTTGATTGCTCTCACTTTATGCTGAGTAGTACAAGCAATATTTTGTAGGGGAAAATTCATGGTTCTGGCTACCAACCGCAGCTCCTCAGCTCAAAAAAAAAAAAAAAAGAATCAGGTCGTGTAATATTCAGTTTGTTCTTTCTCCTTAATTGTAAGCCTTAATCTATTCATTTCTGCACGTTCTAATATTTTCCTAATCGATGGTTAGAGAATAAAAACAAAAGTTAGAAATAGGGAAATAAAAGAAGATGATCAGTGAAATATAGAAAATATGTTAAGAGAGAGATGTAAACACTATGATGATGATGATGAATAATGATTATGACTATTAGGATTATTATGTTTAATACTACTATTTTATTCTTATTAGAAGATATGTTAAGAGGGAGAAGTGAATATGTTTATTATGTTCAATATAAGATCAGAGAATCACTATTAATGTAATGAATAATGGTGTAAATTTTTATTATTACTGCACAAAGATATTTGTATCCAGGCGACATGCTGTTTAATGGAAGATGGAATTATTATACTAATTTTTTAAAAAAAAAATTCAAAAAAAAAAAAAAAAGAATCAGGAATGATGAAAGATACAGGAAGCCAAAAGGAGAAAATGGGTGAGTTGAGAGCTTGCCTTGCCCTCAACCACACTTTGTGAGACATTTGTTCGGTGAGTTTTGCCCTATTTTATGACCTTTCTTGCCACAGTTGTTAAGTGAATTACTGCAGTTATTACCATATTTTTCAGAGTATAAGACACACTTTTTCCTCCCTAAAAGAGAGTGAAAATTTGGGTGCATCTTATACACCAAATGTAGCCCCTCCCACCCGCCGGTCCCCACCCTTTGGCCTCTGCCTCCCAGCAATTTGCCTCCTTGCAGCAAACAGCCCATTTCAGTTTCAGCTTCAGCACATCGGCCTCCCGACCATCAGCTGTTGCAGGGATTGCCATTGCTTATTGCCCATTCCGATCCCCACCGCCCGGAATGGGCAGAAAATGGGGCGCGCGGAGGCTGAAAATGGAGGCAGCAATAGGCTATGGCAATCCCTGAAGCCTGAAACAGCTGATCCTCGGGAGGCCGATCCAACCGACAATCAGCTGCTTGTGCTAATCAGGCTATGCTGAAGCTGAAACTGAAGCGGGCTGTTTGCTGTTTGCTGCAAGGAGGCAAATTGCTGGGAGGCAGAGGCAGATTTTTTTCCCCCTTGTTTTCTTCCCCAAAAAAGGTAAGTGCATCTTATAGTCCGGAGCATCTTATACTTCGAAAAATACCGTTAAGTAATATGGTTGTTAAGTGAGTCTGGCTTCCCCATTGATTTTGCTTGTCAGAAATTCGCAAAAGGGGATCACGTGACTCCTCCCACCCCCACCTCCCCGGACACTGCAACGGTCATAAATATGAATCGGTTACCAAGCGTCCAAATTTTGATCAGGTGACTATAGGGCAGTGATGGCTAACTTTTTGCCATCGCATGCCAAAAGCTGGGGGGAGTGCGGGGTGGTTGTGTGTGTGTGTGTGCCCACACCCATAATTCTATGCGCCGTGGCCCCCCCACGCATGCATGCGCGACCCCCCCCATGCTCTCCCCACTTTTGGCATGTGATGGCACCGTGGGCCCGGTAGGCCCATTTTTTGCCCTCCCCAGGCTCCAGAGGCTTTCTAGGAGCCTGGGGAGGGCAAAAACAGCCTTCCCCACCTCCCCAGAGGCCCTCCAGAGGCCGGAAACAGCCCATTTGCCGACTTCCGTTGGGCCCAGAAGGCCCAAAAATCAGCTGGCCAGCGCGTGCATGCGTGCTGGAGCTGAGCTAGGGCAACGCTCGCGTGCCCACCAATATGGCTCCGTGTGCCATAGATTCGCCATCACAGCTATAGGGAATCTGCAACGATTGTGTGAAAAACGGTCATAAATTGCTTTTTCTAACTTTGAATGGTCACTAAACAAATAGTTATATGTCAAGGACTGCCTGTAACTTGGTTGCATGCAAAGTCACCTCTTGTGTGACCATTTTTTCACACTTTTGACCACTGCAGCATCCCCATGGTCATGTGATCAAAATTCAGACACCTGACAACTGACTCATACTTATGACGGTTGCAGTGTCCCAGGGTCATGTGATCATACTTTTGCGATCTCCTGACAAGCGAGGTCAACAGGGATTTCACTTAACAACCGTGTTACTAACTTAACAAATGCAATGATTCACTTAACAACTGTGGCAACAAAGGTCATAAAATGGGGCGAAACTCAACCAATGTCTCGCTTAGCAGCAAAAAACATTGAGCTCAACTGTGGTCAAAAGTCGAGGGCTCTATTATATAAAGAAACAGCACTCCAGGAGGATCTATGCCAGCCATTAAAGTTTCTTTAAAATCTGACATTTCCCAACTATATTCAAGTTAAAAGAAACTGAAAGTGCATTTTATTACTGGCATGCAAATCAATTTTATTATGAAATTTATCATATCTGGCAAACAAAAATGTTCTAGATGTTCCCAAGAAGACATTTTTAGAGATTCCATTGCCAGAGATGCAAGATATAAAAAGATTTTTTTAAAAAAAAAAAAATCCCTTGAGAACTACAGAGGGCATGAAATTAAAGTCAGGACAAATAGTTGTCTAGCTTTACACGTGCAGCTCTGCCTTTTATTTATTTAGTTTCTAAGGAGAAAGAGAACTTCGAGAAGAGAAACTTGTGAGGGACGAATAAGGGGTTGGGAAAGTCAGAATATTTGTAGCTCAGGGTTGAAATGAGGGCTGCTTGGTGCTCTCTGAGCTTGGCCGTTTTCTTGAAGACATTTCATTACCAAACTAGGTAACCTTATCAGTGCCAGAAGGAAGTGGAGTTTGGGAAGAGGGGGAGGGGGAGGAGGAGGAGGAGGAGAACTGTGGGGTCCCTGGTACTCTCTGAGCTTGTTTGTTTTCTTGAAGACATTTCATTACCAAACTAGGTAACGTTATCAGTGCCAGAAGGAAGTGGAGTTTGGGAAGAGGGGGAGGGGGGAGGAGGAGGAGGAGGAGGAGGAGGAGGAGAACTGTGGGGTCCCTGGTACTCTCTGAGCTTGTTTGTTTTCTTGAAGACATTTCATTACCAAACTAGGTAACGTTATCAGTGCCAGAAGGAAGTGGAGTTTGGGAAGAGGGGGAGGGGGGAGGAGGAGGGGGAGGAGGAGGAGGAGGAGAACTGTGGGGTCCCTGGTACTCTCTGAGCTTGGCGGTTTTCTTGAAGACATTTCATTACCAAACTAGGCAACATTATCAGTGCCAGAAGGAAGTAGAGTTTGGGAGGGGGAGAGGGACTGTGAAATCCTTGGTCCTTGTCTCCCTCAGAGACAACTTTAAAGGGTTCTTGGTGGTCTCTGAGCTTGGCTGTTTTGTCGCGGACATTTCATTACCCAATCAGATAACATCATCAGTGCCAGAAGGAAGTGGGGCACAACCTGATGATGTTACCTAGCAAGTTTGATAATGAAACATCTGCAAGAAACCCACCAAGTTCAGAGAGGACCAAGGACCCTTAAAGCTGTCCCTTTTGATGACAAATACGGGTCCCTCTCTGCAAGGACAAGAAAACCAGCAAAAACAACTCTTAAGACAAACTCTACACAAAACTTGCAAGGAGGTGGAGGGGAAAAAAAAGACAGAAGGGCTATTAATTATGAATTCCATCCTTGAGTATCTGTTGGGAAAGATCTCTTCCCCCTGGGAAATTTGGCAAAATGGTCCTTGTTTTCATTGTCCCACCCACAAACCGGGCGGAGACCTTCTCAGAAAATGTTTCCAGGCGGCTGGGTGGAATTGGGTGGTCCAATCTCAGTGGCGCCTCTGTGGCAGTCGGGCGGCAATCGTTCCCCCAGCCCTTCCTCAACCTGCTGCCCTCCAGCAGAGCTGGATGCCTCCTCCCGACGTGAGAAATCGAGGTGCGACCCACGTGGTGAGGGCCACGTTGGAGAAGGGCTACCAACTCAGGAGAACCTGTGTGGGTGGAGATGTGCACAAGGTCACCATCATTAATGGTGATGGAGTCCTTTTTTTAAAACAGAGAAGAGCAACAAAAGTGATTAAGGGCCTGGAGACTACAAAATATGAAGGTTGCAGGATTTGCGTTTGGCTAGTCTAGTAAAAAGAAGGACTTAGGGCAGTGATGGCTAATCTATTTGTCACCGTGTGCCGAAAGCATGCGCACACACCCATAATGCAATGTGTGTGCGACCCAGGGGTGAAATGTTCCCGGTTCAGATCGGATTGCCCGATCCGATAGCGATGGAGGCGGGTGGTTCGGAGAACCGGTAGCAAAAATCCCTGCCCCCCCCCAATGCCCAGCTGAGCCACACAATCATCAGAGGCTTTTTTTTTTTACTTTTAAAAGCATTTTTTCTACAACCTCTTCCGACGAAAAAATGCTTTGAAAAGTTAAAAAAAAAGCCTCTGATGATCGTGCGGCTCAGCTGGGATCCTCAGAGGCTTTTCAAAGCATTTTTTTTCTGCAACCTCTTGGCCGAAGAAGTGGTTAAAAAAATGCTTTGAAAAGTCTCTGACGATCCCAGCTGAGTTGCCTGATTGGCAGAGGCTTTTCAAAACATTAGAAAAAATGCTTTGAAAAGTTAAAAAAAAAAAAAAGTTGGCTATGCCCACCCAGTCACATTACCCCCCCCACCAAGCCACGCCCACAGAACTGGTAGTAACTAATTTTATATTTCACCCCTGGCGCGACCCCCTCGTGCGCCCCATCCCCGCATATGCACATGCAACCCCCATTCCACGCATGCACGTGTGAGCCCTGTGCATGCATGCACAACCCTCGCAGGTGCGCCCCATCCCGCCCCCATGCATGCATGCACATCTCCCGCATGCACTCTGCCTCCTGCGCATGCGCGGCAGAGAACCGAAAACCAGCTGGCCAGTGGGAGGCTCATGTGCATATGCGGTGGAGCTGAGCTGGGGTGGCGGTTTACGTGCCTGCAGAGGGGGCTCAGTATGCCCACTGTGCCATAGGTTCGCCATCATGGATTTAGGTTGACATGACATTCCAGAATTGGGGGGGCTGCCACAAAGAAGAGGGGGTCAAGCTATTTTCCAAAGCACCAGAAGGTAGGACAAGAAAAAAATGGATGGAAACTAAACAAAGAGAGAAGCAACCTAGAAGAAACTTCCTAACAGTGAGAAGAATTAACCAGTGGAACAGCTTGGCTCCAGAAGTTGTGGGAGCTCCATCATTGGAGGCTTTTTTGGAGAGCCACTTGTCTGAAATGGTGTAGGGCCTCCTGCTTGGGCAGGGGGTTGGATTATATGACCTCCAAGGTCCCTTCCAACTCTGTTATCCTGTTATTCTCATACTGAAGTTAAAAAAAAAAAAGAGCCTAAATTTAACTTTTTCAAGAGGCAACTGGATTTTCTTGTTTTTCTTTGAAGGCGTTTCGCTTCTCATCCAAGAAGCTTCTTCAGCTCTCAACTTTTTGCATAAGAAGTGAAACGTCTTCAAAGAAGAACCAAGAAAGTCCAGTTGCTTCTTGAAAAAGCATCTTTGGGACAACTGTGACCTGGATGACTGAGAATCTCCACCGGCAATCGATATCCTTGGTGGCGCAGCAGACTGAAGTGCTGTTAACTAGCACCAGCTGCCTGCAATTACTGCGAGTTCAAATCTCACCAGGCTCAAGGTTGACTCAGCCTTCCATCCTTTCGAGGTGGGTAAAATGAGGACCCGGATTGTGGGGGCAATAAACTGACTTTGTATAAAAAAGAACACCGCTTGGGGAGGCCCCGAAAGCCCTACTAAGCAGGTATATACAAAAGTATGAAGGCTATTGCTTAACGCATTGTAAACCACCCTGAGTCTCCGGAGAAGGGCGGCATATAAATCAAACTAATAAATAAATAAATAAATAAATAAATAAATAAATAAATAAATAAATAAATAAATAAATAAATAAATATCCTAAATTTAAGATGCTCCTCCTATCAAACAGGAGAACACACCTCTAGAAAGTCTGCAGAGAAGAGCAACAAAGATGATAAAGGGCCTGTAGTACAGTGGACTAAAGCATTGTGATCAACACCAGCTGTCTGCAATTACTGTAAATTCGAATCTCGCCAGGCTCAAGGTTGACTCAGCCTTCCATCCTTTCTAAGGTAGGTGAAATGAGGACCCAGTTTGTGGGGGCAATAAGCTGACTTTGTATAAGTATACAAAAGTATGAAGGCTATTGCTTAACGCATTGTAAGCCGCCCTGAGTCTCCGGAGAAGGGCGGCATATAAATTAAAGCAAAAAAAAAAAAAAGGGACTGGATGGTAAATTGTATGATGAACGGTTGAGGGAACTAGGTATATCTAGTCTAACAAAGAGAGGAACTAAACATCTTCTAGCAATCTCAGTGAGCAAAAAAAAAGGCAGAAGGGAGCGCTCAATAGGAATAACCAGCACATTATAGTACATCCAGAAATAAGTTCGTAATTAGTACATCATTTTTAGCTACAGGTGCCAAAGGATGCTCCGGGCCATTACCTGGGCAACCAGTGAGAGATCTGGAATTGAACAGCAACCCATTTTATGGTGTGTGTGCATTTACATAGATATTGTTTTATTCTCTTCACAATCTTTCTAGGAACGCAACCTGACCAGGGGTGAAATGCTCCCAGTTTGGACCGGATCGCCCAATCCAGTAGCGATGGAGGCGGGTGGTTCGGAGAACCGGTAGCAAAAATCCCTGTGCCCCCATGCCCAGCTGAGCCGCGCGATCATCAGAGGCTTTTTTTTTTTTTACTTTTAAAAGCATTTTTTCTACAACCTCTTCGGCCGAAAAAATGCTTTTAAAAGCCATAGTGGTTGTAGAAAAAAATGCTTTTAAAAGCCTCTGATGATCCCAGCTGTGTTGCCTGATCTTCAGAGACTTTTAAAAGCATTTTTTTAACAACTTCTTCAGCCGAAGAGATTGTAGAAAAAATGCTTTTAAAAGTAAAAAAAAAAAAAAGTTGGCCACACCCACCCAATCACATTAAACCCCCCCAGCCACGCCCACAGAATCGGTAGTAACAAATTTTACATTTCACCACTGAACCTGACAATGGTAAAAATATTTCATCAACCAATCAAATAATTCATTCACTAAACCCATCCATCTTTAATAGAAAAAGCACAACTCATTCTTTTTCCTTCCTTCCTTCCTTCCTTCCTTCCTTCCTTCCTTCCTTCCTTCCTTCCTTCCTTCCTTCCTTCCTTCCTTCCTTCCTTCCTTCCCCTCACCTCTCTTCAAGCCTGGGATTATATTTGGACCCTGTATACTTTGTTTTAATCCAGGTTATTTTTTGGTTATATTTTTAATTATTGTGATTTAGTATATTTTGCAAGCTACCCAGCATCAACATTCATTCATTCATTCATTCATTCATTCATTCATTCATTCATTCATTCCATGGAATGTATACAAGAAATATGGATTTTTGGAGTAATGGATTAAAGGTAAGGGTTCCCCTCGCACATATGTGCTAGTCGTTCCTGACTCTAGGGGGCAGTGCTCATCTCCGTTTCAAAGCCGAAGAACCAGCGCTGTCCGAAGACATCTCCGTGGTCATATGGCCGGCATGACTCAACGCCAAAGGCACATGGAACGCTGTTACCTTCCCATCAAAGGTGGTCCCTATTTTTCTACTTGCATTTTTTACGTGCTTTCGAACTGCTAGATTGGCAGAAGCTGGGACAAGGAACAGGAGCTCACCCTGTTATACGCGGCACTAGGGATTTGAACCGCTGAACTGCCGAACTTTCAATCGACAAGCTCAGCGTCTTAGCCATTGAGCCACCGCGTCCCTTATAATGGGTTAGGGATTGGCAAATAATTATTCTTCAGTCCAGGAGCAAGATGTTTACACCTGTCTTGCAGTAATAGATGGTTGATATGTATCATTTGTCAAGAATTGAATTAGTTTGAATTAGGGTCAAGAGAGGTTTTCAAGAAATATAGTCGAAAAATAGTTACCCACCCCCAATGTTCATTCTTCCCAACCTCACATTCCATGGTAATTGAGTGTCCTCATCACACCCATGCAGTTCTGAGTCCTTCCTTCCCTCTGAGACATCTTTTAATCTGTGCAAAATTGAACATCCTCCCAAATCTGTCATTTTTTGGGCTCACCTTAAGTCAGCAAGGAATCCAGGAATGCTTTTATTATGTAAGGTGGAAGAAGAGACTTGTGAAAGTCTGTCTAAAGGTCTCTCTATCTTCTACCCATCAAAATCAGGAGGTGTTGCTTTTGAGGTTGTGACACTTTCCTCTTTCTCAAGACTGAGTAATCTTTTCTCATCTGTTAATTGCTCATTGTTCCCTTCCATTTCTCAAGGCCAGGTCAACACTGTTTCACCCAATCCAGGGAAGCAAGATGGGTAACTATTCTTATTTTTTTAAAAACAAATAAAATTTTGGCCATCCATTGTAGAAACTATCCCAGAAGAAGCTCACTTGGTGTCCATAACTTCTCAGCGTTAGGCAAAGTGTTTTATTTTCATTTTCCTAGATATTAAAAAATTACAAGAATGGTATCTTTGAAACCGTTCCATAGCTGCTAGGTATTAGCATGAATAACGACACCCAGGGTGGATAAAAATCAATGATTTTTTTAAAAAATCAAAAAAATCAATTTTTTTTATTTAAATCGGATTTTTTTTATTTAAAATCCGATTTTTTTGATTTAAATCGGATTTTTTTGATTTTTATCGAATTTATTGTAATAAAAAACTTTTGGGGTAAAAATCTATCGTAAGATAGTTTTCTATTTAAGATACATAAATAATTTAGTTTATTCAGCATGAAATGGAGCTTAGTTATGTAGCAGGAGGCTGTACTATCGGTGAGTCAACGGTGGGTCAAAGGAGGAGCAGAAATGACAGTTGCTCTTTTAACAATTATGATTTAAATCGAGTTGATTTGAATCAAGCCTTTTTACTAGTGATTTAAATCATGATTTAAATTGTGATTTAAATCAACTCGATTTAAATCAAATCCACCCTGACAACACCACATTTTATTTTTATTGCTATTATTATTGCTGATTTTTTTCTCGTTGGGCTAGGACAGGGATCAGCAACCTGTGGCTCTGGAGCCGCATGTGGCTCTTTCACCCCTCTGCTGCGGCTCCCTGTTGCTCAAAATATGTGTCACAACCGCCAATGTGTGACACCCACCGGCACATGATTTATTGAGCTTTTCAACCCCCGGTAGGCCAACCATGGATAAATCCAAGAAAAGAAAAGGTTCAGAAGAAAACAGAACGTTTAATTCAACTACATATGCTAGTTTTGTGGCCACTCAAGAAATAGTCAGGCACAGGAAGGGTTTTGTGGCTCTCGGTGTTCTCTTTTCTGTGGGAAACGAGTCCAAATAGCTCTTTGAGTGTTTAAGGTTGCAGACCACGAGGCTAGGAGGTTCTATGTTTTATTTTATTGCAGGATTCTAATTGAGCTGCACGTTGTACACAAAGCTACAATCCAGTGCAATAAATAAACGCTTAAGTTACACAAGAGTTAGACTTTGATCTTGCTTTTTTTTTTTTTTTTGTTGGCTACTTTCTCAGATTTATTTTATTTTTCTGCCTCTTTCCTGTTCGGTGAGATAGCAGAATAGGTCAAGTGAGTTTATAAATAAAGAGCTAATTGTTATGCAATACCCTGCTCGGTACGAATTCCAACATAAATATTAACCAGTTCACCGATTAAAACGGAGCGCTTCCTAAAATGCATTCTTAATTCAAAACCGTTAAATTCACGACTTCTTTCTCATTAAACTATTACACTATGCAAATAAACCATGAGGTGCATGGATTTGAATTTCTGTGAGTGGAAGCCAGTAGTGGGTTTCAATTTTTTTTACTACCGGTTCTGTGGGTGTGGCTTGGTGGGCGTGGCTTGGTGAGCACAGCAGGGGAAGGATATTGTAAAATCTCCATTTTCTCCCTATCAGCTGGGACTTGGGAGGCACAGAATAGATGGGGGCGGGGCCAGTCAGAAATTTAACTTCCGGTTCTCCAAACTACTCAAAATTTCCGCTACTGGTTCTCCAGAACTGGTCAGAACCTGATGAAACCCACCTCTGGTGGAAACTAATAAATTTCTTTAAGCAGGAAAATAAAATTAAAAAAAAAACAGGTTTGCAAAGAATAATCTTCAGTTCTATTGCGGTCAAGAAATAATCCAAAATGTTTGATGGATTTGTCTGCATGCCCACAAATGGAGGGCAATTTGCACAAATGCAAATTGTGCAAATGGAGCTCCTCGTACTCACGCACTTGCCTGCCGTTTGCACAGACCAGCTCCCAATGGGCCATGGCTTTGTATTGGACTATGGACTGAGCATTGGGAACCCCTGATCTAGACGCTAAGGCAGATGAAGAACGGTTGCTGGAACTGAGTATGTCTAGTCTGATGAAAAGAAGGACTAGGGGAGACATGATAGCAGTCTTCCAATATCTCAGGGGGCTTCCACAAAGAAGAGGGAGTCAAGCTATTCTCCAAAGCACCTGAGGTCAGGACAAGAAGCAATGGGTGAAAACAGTGGTTGGTTTCAAAAAATTTTGCTACCAATTCGGTGGGCATGGCT
This sequence comes from Pantherophis guttatus, assembly GCF_059756535.1. NCBI lineage: Eukaryota > Metazoa > Chordata > Lepidosauria > Squamata > Colubridae > Pantherophis > Pantherophis guttatus. The sequence goes on from NC_142073.1 coordinate 22,162,593, forward strand.
TGGTGGGCATGGCAGGGGAAGGAATCTGTAAAATCTCCATTCCAACCCCACTCCAGGGGAAGGTTACTGCAAAATCCCCATTTCCTCCTGATCATCTGGGACCAGGGAAGCAGAGAATAGATGTGGGCGGGGCCAGTCAGAATTTTTACTACCGGTTCTCTGAACTACTCAAAATTTCAACTACTGGTTCTCCAGAACTGGACAGAACCTGCTGAAACCCACCTCTGGGTGGAAACCAGGGGTGAAATCCAGCAGGTTCTGACAGGTTCTGGAGAAACAATAGCGGAAATTTTGAGTAGTCTGGAGAACCAGCAAATACCACCTCTGGCTGGTCCCAGAGTGGGGTGGGAATGGAGATTTTGCAGTATCCTTCCCCTGCCACGCCCACCAAACTACACCACACCCATCATGCCACAGAACCAGTAGTAAAAAAAAATTGAATTTCACCACTGGTGGAAACTAATCAAGGAGAGAAGCAACTTAGAACTAAGGAGAAATTTCCTGACATCAGTGGATCAGTGGAACAACTTGACTCCAGAAATTGTGAATGCTCCAACACTGGAAGTTTGTAAGAAGAGATTGGATAACTATTTGTCCAGAATAGTTTAGGCAAGAGCGGGCTTCAAAAATTTCGGCAACGGGTTCTCTGCCTGTTGCTGGGTGGGTGTGGCCATGGTGGGTGTGGCCCAGGGGTGGGTTCTATTCACCTTTACTACCGGTTCGCAACAGGAGCACGTGCCTGTACTCGCATACTTCTGTGCATACGCAGATCACCCGTGATGACATCATAGCAGGTGGGCGGAGCCACCTGCCGGTTTTACTACCAGTTCTATAGAATCGGACTGAACCAGGAGCAACCCACCACTGTCGTGGCCTAGTCAGCCTCCTGCACCACAGCGGGAGTGGGAGGGAACATTTTTGCCTTCCCCAGGCTCCGGAGGCTTTCTTCAAGCATCTGGGAGGGTGAAAACTGCCTTTCCTGGGCTCCGGAGGCCCTCCGGAACTTCCAGGAGGCCCATTTTTCCCCTTCTCCGAGCCTCCGCGCGGGCCCTGCACTTACCTCGCATCCAAAACAGCTCTTGTGGAGACTGCTGGTAGGGGCGGGGCAGGGCAGGGCAGGGCAGGGCAGGGCAGGGCAGGGCGGGGCGGGGCAGGGCAGGGCAGGGCAGGGCAGGGCAGGGCAGGGTGGGATGGTGGAGTAGGCGGAGCCAGACAGGGGTGGGATTTGGAGGTTCTCCAACTGGCCATAACTGTCGAGCCCGGCGTGCCCGACATACAACCGGGACGGGAAGGCAGATCGGAAAGAGTAACACATCCCCAACAAAACTACAACATAGAGGGGGCACGGGAAATAAGCGGCACGGGAAATGGTGGAGGGGCGTCGGTGGAGGGATTGCATTTAGGACGCGGAGAAACCCGGAATGAGAAAACCGGAAACGTCGCTGCAACTCACCCCAACACAGCTGAGCCACACGTTCATCAAGAGAGGGGTGGGGCACTAGGATATAAAGCGCTGTGAGGCAGATGCTCGCAGCGCCAACTTTGAAAGTTTGTAGCTTGGCGTTGTTCCATAACTGATGAAAAGCATTAAACCAGGATTCACTCTCCAGTTGATGTGTCCAGCTGTGTTTTATTGCTGTCTCCGTGCTCTGCGGGACAAGGAGCTGAGAATAACGTTAGCTACGGGTTCTCCCGAACCCGGTGAGCCCATAGCACCCTCCCTGAGTATAGGGTCTCCTTCTTTAAGAGGGGTTGGACTAGAAGACTTCCGAGATCCCTTCCAGTCCTAGAATTCCATGTTCTAATTGACAGTTTCCTTTTGCAAGGTCTTTTGTGCCCTCTGAGATAGTTAGTTTGACTACTGAAATATAAAATGAAATGAAAGATATTTGTGGTGGAAAAACGGCACCTGCTTAGAGATCAGACCTATGTTGATACACAAGATCTCTTGGCTACGCTACAGAACTTACCAAGCCATCGGAGAAATCTCAGTAATGGTGTCCATGACCAAGTTAAAAAAGAATCTGGCCCAATTCCTTGTGCAACACCAGCTGTAGCATGTATTAGGTGACACTTTCGTTCTCTTGGCGGTTGGAGGTTCTCCAAGGCGACGCCCTGCTGGCTTTGAGTCCGTAGAACCAATCCATAGACAAGTGAATGGAACTATAATTCTTAAGAACCACCAGTAGAATAAGGTAACATACATGGTGGGCTTCCCATCTTTTTTTTTTTTTTTTTAGAATGAATGAGCTGGAAGGGACCTTGGAGGTCTTCTAGTCCAGCCCCCTGCTCAAGCAGGAGATCCTACACCATCTCAGACAAGTGGCTGTTTAGTCTCTTCTTAAAAACCTCCAGTGATGAAGCGCCCACAACTTCTGAAGGCAAGCTGTTCCATTGATTAACTGTCCTCACTATTAGGTTTCTCCTTATTAATTTCTCCTTAATTCCAGGTTGCTTCTCTCCTTGATTAGTTTCCATCCATTGTTTCTTGTCCTGCCTTCTGGTGCTTTGGAGAATAATTTGACCCCCCTCTTCTTTGTGGCAGCCCCTCAAATACTGGAAAACTGCTATCACGTCACCCCTGGGCCTTCATTTCTCTAGACTAGCCATACCCAATTCCTGCAACCGTTCTTCAAGTGGTCTTCCGGGTGCACTTCAAGGTGTTGGTTACCACCTTTAAAGCGCTCCATGGCAGAGGACCTGGGTATTTGCAGGACCGCCTTCTGCCGCCGATAGCCTCCCACCGACCGGTACGCTCCCACAGAGAGGGACTCCTCAGGGTGCCGTCAGCCAGGCAATGTCGGCTGGCGACCCCCAGGGGGAGGGCCTTCTCTGTGGCAGCTCCTGCCCTCTGGAACGATTTGCCCCCGGAGATAAGAAGGATACCAGATCTCCAGGCCTTTCGCCGTGCCCTAAAAACTTTTCTTTTCCATCAAGCAGGGCTGGCGTGAACCCCCCCCTTTTTTTTTTTTTAGTTTTTTAGCTTTTTAGCTTTTAATCTGTCAATGGGTTTTAATTCGAATTGTTTTAAATTTGGGCCAAAGTATGTAAGTCTTTTAATAATTTTAAATTTTGTATTGTTATGTGTTTTAGTTCTGGCTGTGCACCGCCCTGAGTCCACTAGGAGCAGGGCGGTATACAAATTGAATTGAATGAATGAATGAATGAATGAATGAATGAATGAATGAATAAATAAATAAATAAATAAATAAATAAATAAATAAATAAATAAATAAATAAATAAATAAATAAATAAATAAAATGTTTTCATCTCCAGGCCTTTAATCATCTCAGTTGCTCTTCTTTCAAAGGAACCTCCTTCACTTGAATCTTTGCTGCTCCTTTTCTGCTCTCGCTGCTTTCTCTCCTACTGCAATTTCAGAAGGGGGGTTCCAATGTTACATTCACAACCCCCAAAAGAATATTTGGAACAGTGGTCCTGGAAGGATCAGGGGTTTTCTGGTTAGCTAGAAAACTAGCACCCACCCCTACTAGAACAGGGGTCAGCAATCTGTGGCTCTGGAGCCGCATGTGGCTCTTTCACCCCTCTGCTGCGACTCCCTGTCACTCAAAATATGCGTCACGGCCGCCAATGTGCGACACCCGCCGGCACGCAATTTATTGGCTGTTCAACCCCTGGTAGGCCAACCATGGATAAATCCAAGAAAAGAAAAGTTTCAGAAGAAAACAGAATGTTTAATTCAACTACATATGCTAGTTTTGGGGCCGCTCAAGAAATAGTCAGGCACGGGAAGGGTTTTGTGGCTCCCGGTGTTTTCTTTTCTGTGGGAAATGGGTCCAAATGGCTCTTTGAATGTTTAAGGTTGCAGAGCCCTCTCCTAGAAGAATGAAATATTTTAGGAAATATTAAAAAGGCAGAATATTATATTTCCCCTAAAAGAGAAATAGAAATCTTAAGGGAGACAGAAACTCAGAGCTTCAGCCCCCCTGCCCCCAGCAGATATTTGGTGCCCATTGAGAAGGACTGGGCCAGCCTATCTACAAGACACAAGACCTTCAGCCTCAGGGTGATGGGATTAGCCCTCACTCAAGATCCAAACCAGGGCAAAGCCATTAAGACACAATAGGAAATGCCCAACACCCTTTCAGAACACAAGCCTCTTCATTGCATCACCCAGCAAGCTTCAACCAAGCTTGACTCAGAAAACCTACAAGGTTAGCTATGACCCCAATAGCTTGCACAGGAACAGGAAGCTCAATTTCAAAGCCCAAGGGAGGGTATAAATAACCCTCACTCTCGCTAGTGGTGGGATTCAACTAGTCCTCTGCCCTAATGACTGGATGGATGGGGTGGCCATGGTGGGCATGGCCAGGGGATGTGACAGGCAGCACTCTGCCTCCTGCACCCCCCTGGGAGCAAAAACGGGCCATGGGGGGGGGGAAACGCCGCTCCGCCCGGTGCCCCGTTTTGGGCCTGGTAGGCCTCTCTGCAGCCTCCTGGGAGCAAAAATGGGCTGCGGGGGGTCACCACTCCCCCCCACGCCTCGTTCTGGGTCTGGTAGGCCTGGCACTTACCTGGGGGCCAAAACAGGGGGCGTGGGGACTCCTGGAAGGGGTGGGCCAGAAAAATAACAAACGGTTCGTCGGAACCAGCCCAAACCGGTTGAATCCCACCACTGCTCTCCATTCCATGTGGTCAGTTGCCCAGGACCTCAAACCCATGTGGTCCTGTTCATCAATTTCCAATCAGCCTCCATGTTTCCAGTGTCTTTCTCCCCGCTTGGAACTGAACCAAGTGGATATTTCTTCCGACACCGGCCTTCCGTCAAAAACCACCCTTGGGCAGACCAGCTTTCGTTCAAAAAGCACACCTCACATCCTCCGCCAACTGCCCACAGGTCTCTCCTGAAGCCCCCAGCGCTGCACTTCACATGTTTGCACATGTGAATGCCTTTTATGCTTTGGATCAGGGTCAAGGCAGTAGCACGTGCTTGTCAGGAGCTGCTTGTACAGGATTCCTTCCCTGTTTTGACACAACATTTTCCCAAGGGTGCGTAGACTTGTTTCTTTTCCCCTGGCCATCAAAGAGCGTAATCTCTTCTGCTGAAATAAGGGATTATCCAGCAGCTCCCGCATAAAAGGATTACATAAACAAGGGCCTTTTGTGACGCAGAAACAAAGTCCCAAATCAGCCCTCCTTTCCACCCTATGAGCCCCAGAAGGAAGCTCCAGAAGACGTTGCTGCTACATTCCTCAAGACCCAATTAAACACTAATTACAGCTCTTAGTTAACTAAATAGTAATTGCCTAGGAACAGTTTTGCCTGGCAATGAATATGCGTTGGTTTTGTTCTTACTTAAAGAAGTCAAAGAATTTATAGAATACAGAATAACGGAGTTGGAAGGGATCTTGGAGGTCTTGTAATCCAACCCTCTGTTCGAGCAGAAGAACCTATACCAGGGGTGTCCAATCTTTAAGACTCGTGGGCTTCAATTCCCAGAATTCCCCAGCCAGTGTGGCTGATTGAGGAATTCTGGGAGTTGAAGTCCACAGGTCTTAAAGTTGCCAAGGTTGTCTTATACCAGTGATGGCTAACCTTTTTGCCGTCGCGTACCAAAAGCGGGGGGAGCATGGGGGGTTGCACGAGCGCATGGGATAAATAATCACTCTGGGCTACCAATGTAGGAATTCCAATATTCAGTTAAAATGAGGGCTGGTTTGGTCTAGTGGTTAAGGCACCAGGCTAGGAAAGCAGGAGACTGTGAGTTCAAGTCCCACCTTAGTGCTGTGAATCAGATCCACATAGTTAATATTAAATGTAAAACAGTTCCAAAAGACAGATTTTATTAAAAGAGCTGAGAATTAACTCATTCTCAGTTTATTCCAAATTAAATGAAAGCAAATTCTTCAAAACACCATTCTTCAGTTTATCTCTGACCTTGGGATAATTAGGCAAACTGCCAAAGGCTTTTCTTGGCAACAGTTCAGGAACAGAAAATGCTGACAAGAAAGAAATACATCCACACACGAAGCAAATCTCTCAACGGTTGTTTTCTGGCAAAAAGGCCAAGAGCCATTGCTGGTCTTTTAAGCCTTATGGGAGGGGCCAATCATCTCCTGGTCTTACTCCCAAGTCGTCCTCTCTGCTTTAGCTGCTCTTGCCTTCTGGCAGCTCTTCTCATACGTGCACTAGGAACAGGCTCCTCCTGTTCCTCTGCCTCTCTGTTGTCCGCCTCTGGAGGCTCCGGAGTCCGTGCATCGCTCCCTGATGGCCCTGGCCCCATCTCTCCCTCCGACACAGAGCCCTCATCCGGGCCTTCCTCAGCCTCCAGGATTGGCCCATGTTCTTCCTCAGCCTCCTCACTATCTGACTCTGCTGCCAGCTCCGCAGGCTGCTGGCGAACCACAACACTTAGCCATGAAAACCAGCTGGATGATTTGGGGCCAATCATCAATCGACTTTGAGTTCTAGTCCTACCTTGGCCATGAATGCCAGCTGGGTGACCTTGAGCCAATCACCAGAGACTACACGTTCTAGTCCCGTCTTAGCCATGAAACCCAGCTGGATGAGTTTGGGCCAGTCCCTCTTCATCAGCCCAACGCATCTCACAGGGTTGTTGTTTTGGGGAAATAGGAGGGAGGGAGGTACACTGGCCACCTTGAGTTAAATAAAAAGAAATCAAATCAAACAAATGTTGGATCTCCAAGATTGGAAGTTTTGGGTAAGAGAGGCCCAATGCTCAAGGTCCGCAAAATAATGCACGTTGGAGGCCATACTTGCAATCAAAGGCCTGAAGAGGGACAGTGTTTGCACAGGTGTCCAAAAAAATAAAAAAGGTGACTGCATAAACAAAACCTTTTTTTTAAACACGCATCACATTTGCAATGCAAATAAGAGCCTTGGTAGTACAGTGGTCTAAGGCACCCTGTTATTAAGCTGGTTATTAAGACCAGCTGCCTGCAATTACTGCAGGGTTCGAATCTCTCCAAGGCTCAAGGTCGACTCAGCCTTCCATCCTTTCTAAGGTAGGTAAATTGGGGACCCAGTTGTGGGGGCAATAAGCTGACTTTGTATAAATATACAAAAAAGGATGAAGGCTATTGCTGAGCACATTGTAAGCCGCCCTGAGTCTCCGGAGAAGGGTGGCATATAAATCAAATTTAAAAAAATTAAAAAAAAATAAAAACTAATAAAAAAGGGGGTGGGGCTTGGTTGCATGATTACAGATGCCACTTTGATTTTTTTTTGACACACACACACACCCAGGCATGTGTGGCTACTCTCCCATCTCCACCCCTTGCAAAAGCTAGAAAGAAACTGCTTTTAATCTTTTAATGTCCAATATGGACCACAGACTCTTACCCGTCCAGAGCCTTAAGCAGTGGCAGGATTCAAATAATTTAACAACCGGTTCTCTGCCCTAATGACCAGCTGGGTAGGTGTGGCTCAGTGGTCATGTGACTATGTGGGCATAGCCAACTCAACATCATTCACGCTGATAGGCACTTCGCCTTAGCTGTTACAATGTAATAACCAGAGAGGCAGTTTCTGTAAGCAGGGCAATAAAGATTAGGCTAGAAACACCACCAGAATGTTTCCTTCGTGCCTTCCTTACAGGATTAGCCCTGTAAAGTGGAAAAAAACAAAATAAGATTTCTTCCAACAACCGGTTCTCCGAACTGCTTAGAAAGTTAACAGCCGGTTCTCCCGAATAGGTGCGAACTGGCTGAATCCCACCACTGGCCTTAAGTATCCACACACACCCCCAACAACTTAAATGTGGCTCCCCTGAGCCGGCAGCATTTGAATTATCAGCACAAAACAATGTGGAAAACATAAAATCTACAGGGAGAAGTCTGTAAAATGTAATTTTAACATAGCGGAGATGTACGTTCTCCTGACCAATATCCATATCTATTTAAAGCAAGCTGCTAGCACATCATAAAAAAGCCATGAAAAAAATGGTACATATTCCTGGCTTGGCATCCTTTGCGTGTGCTATGATTTATGGTTTATTTAAGCCAAGTACCAATGGAGCCAACTCCATCTCATTCAACATCCTAGTTAACAAGGCTGCCAGGCTCAAGGAAGCAAAAGAACGACACACGGAGTTACTTCCGAGTAGTTCCTTTATGGTTGTCCGCTCACAGACAGAATCTTGCCAGGCTAAAGCAACTACAGGTAACCCTCAACTTACAACAGTTCATTCATTCAAAGTTACAACAGCACTGGAAAAAAGTGACTTATAACCGGTACTCCAAGCTACTTTTTCACACTTGGCATCCCTGTGGTCATGTGATCAATCAAACTTTCGATGCTCGGCAACTGGTTCATATTTAGGACGGTTGCAGTGCCCTTGGGTCACATGATCCAGTGGTGGGTTTCAAAAATTTTTATTAGCGGTTCTGTGGGTGTGGCTTGACGGGCGTGGCGTGGCTTGGTGGGCGTAGCTTGGTGGGTGTGGCAGGGGAAGGATACTGTAAAATCTCCATTCCCACCCCACTCCAGGGGAAGGATACTGTAAAATCACCATTCCCACCCTACTCCAGGGGAAGGATACTGTAAAATCACCATTCCCACCCCACTCCAGGGGAAGGATACTGTAAAATCACCATTCCCTCCCCACTCCAGGGGAAGGATACTGTAAAATCTCCATTCCCTCCCCACTCCAGGGGAAGGATACTGTAAAATCTCCATTCCTTCCCCACTCCAGGGGAAGGATACTGTAAAATCTCCATTCCCACCCCACTCCAGGGGAAGGATACTGTAAAATCACCATTCCCTCCCCACTCCAGGGGAAGGATACTGTAAAATCTCCATTCCCTCCCCACTCCAGGGGAAGGATACTGTAAAATCTCCATTCCCACCCCACTCCAGGGGAAGGATACTGTAAAATCTCCATTCCCACCCCACTCCAGGGGAAGGATACTGTAAAATCACCATTCCCACCCCACTCCAGGGGAAGGATACTGTAAAATCACCATTCCCACCCTACTCCAGGGGAAGGATACTGTAAAATCACCATTCCCACCCCACTCCAGGGGAAGGATACTGTAAAATCACCATTCCCTCCCCACTCCAGGGGAAGGATACTGTAAAATCTCCATTCCCTCCCCACTCCAGGGGAAGGATACTGTAAAATCTCCATTCCTTCCCCACTCCAGGGGAAGGATACTGTAAAATCTCCATTCCCACCCCACTCCAGGGGAAGGATACTGTAAAATCACCATTCCCTCCCCACTCCAGGGGAAGGATACTGTAAAATCTCCATTCCCTCCCCACTCCAGGGGAAGGATACTGTAAAATCTCCATTCCCACCCCACTCCAGGGGAAGGATACTGTAAAATCTCCATTCCCACCCCACTCCAGGGGAAGGATACTGTAAAATCACCATTCCCACCCCACTCCAGGGGAAGGATACTGTAAAATCACCATTCCCTCCTCACTCCAGGGGAAGGATGCTGTAAAATCTCCATTCCCTCCTGATCAGCTAGGACTCGAGAGGCAGAGAATAGATGGGGGCGGGGCCAGTCAGAATTTTTACTACCGGTTCTCCGAACTACTCAAAATTTCCGCTACCGGTTCTCCAGAACTGGTCAGAACCTGCTGAAACCCACCTCTGACATGATCCCCTTTTGCGACCCCCTGAAAAGCAAAGTCAAGGGAGAAGCCAGATTGACTTAATAACCGTGTGACTAATTTAACAACTGCAGTGACTTTGGCAAGAAAGTTTGTTCAATGGGGCAAAACTCACTTCACAAGTTAAAATAGAATGAGCTGGAAGGGACCTTGGAGGTCTTCTAGTCCCAGCCCCTTGCTCAAGCAGGAGACCCTACACCATTTCAGACAACTGACTGTTCAGACTCTTCTTAAAAGCCTCCAGTGATGAAGCGCCCACAACTTCTGGTGGCAAGCTGTTCCACTGGTTAATTGTCCTCACTGTTAGGAAGTTTCTTGTTAATTCCAGGTTGCTCCTCTCCTTGATTACTTTCCATCCATTGCTTCTTTGTCCTGTCTTCTGGTGCTTTGGAGAATAATTTGACCCCCTCCTCTTTGTGGCAGCCCCTCAAATACTGGAAGACTACTATCATGTCACCCCTAACTCTTCTTTTCTTTAGACTAGCTAAACCCAAATCCTGCAGCCATTCTTCCTATGTTTTAGTCTCCAGGGGCCTTTGATCATCTTAGCTGCTCTTCTCTGAACTTTTTCCAAAGTCTCAACATCCGTTTTGCAGTAGGGTGACCAAAATTGGTTGCAGTATTAAGTGTCTCACATAACATAAATTTTGGGCTCAGTTGTGGTTGCAAGTCAAGGACTGCCTGTATTGCGTAACTATAGATCTATTCTTGGAACTGGTAGGGAAGAGTTGCCTTCGCCCTCTTCCTTCCTGCCCACCAACCATTCCATGTTTTGCTGTCTCTTTGCCCTCTGCCCTCCCTCCTGCAACTTAACACTTACATTCCACCCCACACAGCTTAGTGTGTGTCTACCGCATCCATCCTTCTCATTTGTCCGCCTGGCCTCCTTGCTTTTCACCTCCATCCAGCTTTGCCAGAGCCCAGAGCTCAAATTTCTAAGCTGCTGCCAAGATTATGTCATCAGTTTGTCTGGACGGCTCGTCTTAATTCTAACACTGTTCGATGTCCTGCCAGACAGCCTTGGACTGGAGCTGTTCAGAATTTGTGATGCAGGCGCCATGCCGTGAGCTCCCTTTCCTGTGTTAGCCCTCTGTGTGAATCCCACACCTCGACGCTTCTTCCTCTTTAAAAGAGCTGAAGAAGCTTCTTGGATGAGAAGTGAAATGTCTTCAAAGAAAAACCAGAAAGTCCAATTGCCTCTTGAAAAAAGCACCTTTGGGACAACCATGACCAGGAGGACCGAGAATCTCCATAGACATTTAGCGATGCACTTTGGGATGAATCCTCTTCGAATGGTGCAGGAGTATGAACGGATTTCCAGAGGAAAAATTGCAGACTACAGGAACCATTTGCACTACTCAGGTGACCCTGAGGATCAGTGGTGGGTTCCGCCCGGTTCCACCGAGCTGGTAGTGGTGACGATATGACGTCACCGAACCAGTTCTGCCCCCCCACCCTCTCATTATTCTTACCTTTTATTTGGCCCCACCCCCAACCGATTGCTGCCTCCTGAGTCCCAGCTGATCAGCTAGAAGGAAAAAAACTGTTTAAACTCTTGCCTCGGGGCTTCAAAGGGCCGCCCTACAGCTGATCAGTGTTAAAAGGCAGTGTGGTGGTAGACCGGTGCCTGCAAAAAACAAATGGGTAGACCGGTGCCTGCAAAAATAAACGGGTAGATCGGTACAGCTCTGCAAGCAGTTAAAAGCCTGGTAGACCAGTACCTCTGCTGAATCCTAAAGAATTGTCACGTGACCATCAAGCCATGCCCACAAAATAAGCCACGCCCACAGAACCGGTATTAAAAAATTTTAGAACCCACCCCTGCTGAGGATACAGACAAACTTCCAAATGGCCTCAATGACCCTCTAAAAGGATGCAAATGACCAGCTCTGTCTGCAAGGAATATATATATATATATATATATATATATAAGAGCCTTGGTAGTACAGTGGTCTACAGCACCCTGTTATTAAGACCAGCTGCCTGCAATTACTGCAGGTTCAAATCTCGCCAGGCTCAAGGTTGACTCAGCCTTCCATCCTTTCTAAGGTAGATGAAATGAGGACCCAGATTGTGGGGGGCAATAAGCTGACTTTGTATAAATATACAAAAAAGGATGAAGGCTATTGCTTAGCACATTGTAAGCCGCCCTGAGTCTCCGGAGAAGGGCGGCATATAAATCAAATTTTTTTTAAAAAATCCTTCTATTCCCTCACCACCCAGCCAGAGCTGAAGAAGCTTCTTGGATGAGAAGCGAAACATCTTCAAAGAAAAACCAGAAGGTTCAATTGCCTCCTGAAAAATAAGCACCTTTGGGACAACCAGGACCTGGAGGACTGAGAATCTCCATAGCAATTAGCTATGCACTCTTTGAATTGTGTGGGATTATGAACGGGTTTCCAGAAAAATTGCAACTACAGGAGCCATTAAGAGCTTTTGTTTGAGATGTAGACAACACAAACTCACCCCCAACAGGCTCCACCTCAGAGGTGGGTTTCAGCAGGTTCTGACCAGTTCTGGAGAACCGGTAGTGGAAATTTTGAGTAGTTCGGAGAACTGGTAGTAAAAATTCTGACTGGCCCAGCAGCCCCCATCTATTCTCTGCCTCCCAAGTCCCAATTGATCGGGAGGAAATGGGGATTTTGCAGTAACCTTCCCCTGCCACGCCTGTCAGGGCGCTGATTAATCCCATTTTGCTTTTGGGTAATCGCACCTTGATTTAGAGACATGGATCGTGGCATTTTCCTTGTGTATACCTTTGTAAGAAAATAAACCCCGAAGATATTTTTTTTAAGGAAAAACTCATTTATTTGTTATAAAGAAAATAAAATATCTAACTATCTAAAATAATTACATTTTTGCAAAGTTCCTGCCGGCTATTTCTCAGCAGCCAGACTTCTCTGGCAAGAGAACAAAGAAGAAGTGTGAAGTAGAAAGAAAGGAATGCGGATATATGTAGTTAGCTTAGTGATAACAAAATTGGCAAGCTACGGAAAGTCTGACAGTCCAGAAATAATGAGCTTTGCTGGTAAATACAAAAACGCAGTGACAACGCCCACCAAGCCACGCCCACCAAGCCATGCCACGCCCCACCAAGCCACACCCACAGAACCGGTAGTTAAAGTTTTTGAAACCCACCTCTGCTCCACCTGTCTTCAACAGGGAAGGGAAGCAGGGCAGAAAATATCCTGCAGAAAGCACAGCTCCAACTCCTCAATGAAAGAACAAGGCAGATTAATTTCACAATTGAGGTTTTGAAAGAGAGAGTGGAACACCTACACCAAGAGCTGAAATCACTTCTACCAACAGAAGTTTTGGAACAGGTCATAGAATTGATAAAGAAGGCACAACTTTTTTTCACAGCTGAAGAAGCTTCTTGGATGAGGAGTGAAATGTCTTCAAAGAAAAACCAGAAAGTCCTGTTGCCTCTTGGAAAAAAAAAAATCACCTTTGGGAGCCATGACCTGGAGGACTGAGAATCTCCATAGACGTTCCCCTTTTACTATTTTCAAAAGATTTTCCCAGCGGCCCAAGATGTCAGATTTGAAGAAGCAACGACAGCTATCTTTGCAGAACGTGCATATTCAGTTTTGACTCCATTCAATTTGGTTGGGTTCATTTGTTATGGAATGATAGGACCAAACAACATTCCTGGGTCAGCCAGAGACAGTTTATTGCGCAGTTTCAGAATCAGATTTGTATCTGCAATTCTGAACCAAGAAGAGCTCTGATACAACTGCTTTTATACATCTCCAAGACAAAGGATTTTGTGGGCACAGCAGTTTTCCATATATGGTTAACATACATTTGTTACATTATAATTGACACTTTCTGATTACTAAATTCCTTCATTATTTTCTAGTTCATAAGATTATCTTAGCTAAACAACCTTCCTCAGTTCTGTGATTGCTGATGCGTAGATTCATGGCTGCTTTGGATAATAAGTAACTTTTTGTTTCAGATGGATGTCTTTGCATCCTTGACAGCTAGGCCCCACAGAAGATATATATTACCAAGAATGGAATTTAGCTGACTTAGTGTAATCTCTAAACAAGCACTTTTCTTTCTTATAATAATGTGAATAAAGAGGGTCCTTCAGCGTTCATATAGCTGACCCTGTACTATTCCTACATCATTCACATTACGTTCAGTACACTAAGCCAGAGATTAACCAAGTCTCCTTAAATGGTTTGTATGTAAACCTAGCCAGGGGCTTAGCATGTGGGTTTGAAGGTGTGTCTGTCAGGCTTCACTCATTCTCTTTAGGAAAAGCATTCGAGCTTGGCCACCATTCAGCAGAACAAGGCAACTGGTGACGAATGCCTTGAAAACTTCAGAAAATAGTTTCTATTATTTATTAAATTGACTTATATCACTACCAAACTCACACTTGGACCTTCTCAGTAATGTACATTAAAAATCAACAATATCAACCCCCTCAGCAACTCCCAACATCATGGCGGTGACAAACCAAGCCAATGGATCATCTCCAAACTAACTTGGGGTCTCCAGGCCCCTTGACAAAATCATGTCCTTTCAGGCCTTTCAGAAAAAGAGCAAGGGGCAGCAGCCTTATTTCCAAGGGAATCAAAGGAGAGGGAGCCACTACAGAAAAGGCCCTTCTTGTAGGTCCCGTCATGTGTACTTCCTTAATAGATGGGACTCACAACATAACCAACTTTCCCATTTTGGTGGGCTGGATAGATAACTCCTACTCTATAAAGTGTCAGGCCTGGAAGCCATCTTTTGTATTAGGCCTTCAGACCTGCCACGTTTACTACTGTGGGAAACTGGGAGGGGGGATTGTATGGAGCATGGGTGATATATATAGTCATAGTAACATTCTTTTCTCAAGAAGTCAAGGACATCTTGCCCTGCACCTGGCGGGCTGGAATTGGGAGGCATCTCCAGTTGGGACGGTATTTTGTTTTTGTTTGTTTTTGGTTTTTTTTATTAAAAAGCTTTACAAAAGGTTTACATGTTTATTCCCCCCTTCCCTACCACCCCCACCCCTCCCCTCCCTTACCCCCACCACCCCTCCCACCACCCCTTCCCTTTCCCGTCCACCCACCTCCCCCCCCTCTTCCCAGAACAAATTACAGGGTATAACATTTAGTTGGGACAGTATTTTGATTGGACCATGTGATGTGAGTGTTGGGCAGCGGCTTGGATTTTTCGTTGGGTGGGGAAAACCTGGAAGCTTTCAGATTCTGGTTTTCCCAGATGTGCCAATATGACATCTCTAATAAAATGTAGCTTTGAGGAATTTCAAGTCTCTTGAGTTTTTTTTCGTTGGGGGTCTTACTTGGAACCCTGACATAAAGCCTTACTAGGACCAGTTTTGGTCACCACAATGTAAAAAAAGATGTTGAGACTCTAGAAAGAATGCAGAGAAGAGCAACAAAGAGGATTAGGGGACTGGAGACTAAAACATATGAAGAACGGTTGCAGGAACTGAGAATGGCTAGTCTAGGGAAGAGAAGGACCAGGGGAGACATGATAGAAGTCTTCCAATATTTGAGGGGCTGCCACAGAGAGGAGGAAGGGGGTCAAGCTATTTTCCAAAGCACCCGAAGGCCAGACAAGGAATAATGGATGGAAACTGAACAAGGTGAGATTCAACCTGGAAATAAGGAGGAATTTTCTGACAGTGAGAGCAATCAACCCATGGAACAGAACTTGCCTTCGGAAGTCATGGGAGCTTCATCACTGGAGGCCTTCAAGAAGAGACTGGATTGCCATCTGTCAGAAATGGTGTAGAGTCTCCTGCTTCGGCAGGGGGTTGGACTAGATCAGTGGTCCCCAACCTTTTTATCGCCGCGGCCCGCTGAGCGCGCGCAGGGGTGGGGGCACGGCCCAGGAGCTTTTGCGCACAGCCCATTGCGCACGGCCCAGGAGCTTTTGCGCACGGCCCAGGAGCCTTTGCGCTGCAGCGTTCATGTCCCCCGGCCGCTGCGCGGCCCGGTGCCAGGTACTCCACAGCCCGGCACCGGTCCGCGGACCGGGGGTTGGGGACCACTGGACTAGATGACCTACAAGGTCCCTTCCAACTCTGTTAATCTGTTATTCAATAAACCATAGTAACCTCAGCATGATGAGGGAACTCAATCTATAATGGTGGTGGAGTCTTTCCTGCAAATGGGGCCAGCTTTCCATCCCTTCTCAAGAACCTTGGAGACCATAACCTTGCAAGAAAGCACACCTTACTTTAAAGTTACCCAGTGGCTGCATTCACACACAATACTTAATCAGGTGAGTTAGAAAAACAGACTTAGCAACTGTATTCACCCAACCCAAGATTATTTTTATATTTTGTGGACTAGCTTGATGTGAAGCTGAGTCCACCTCACTAATTTATGGTTCAGGGAATTGGGCACAGGTCCCCAAAGGGACTGATTTAATAATTAAGCACGTAGTATGAAGGGATGATAATTTTTGCAGCTCAAGAGGGAATAACATTCAGGCTTCCTCCCTTTTTATTTAACAAAAAATGATTGAGTGGATTTTGGAAGTTTTAAAAATGGAATCTTGGAAGTCGTGCTGCAGAGCGGAGGGTTGGATTCCAAATTGCCTAAAAATAGCATCAAGAACAGGGTGACTTTCTGTACAAATCCAGGTATCATGTTTAGCATTCTGGAACTAACCATGAGAGTTAGCATTTCCTTCTGCCAACCTGCATCACTTTTTCTCGTAGCGTCATTGGTGTATTTTTAGTAAAACATTAGCAAGGTAGATCTTACAAGACTAGAGTTTGAGTTCTATACCGTACTTTTTTGACCACGTCGATATAGTTAATTCTATTAATGGCACCGATCTTAATTTCCACATTTAATTCTTGGCTTTGCTTTCAGTTGCACCGATTTGGTTTATATTCTGCATTTCTTAGGTCGTTGTGAATGGCTCAAAGTTAGTAAAAATAGTTCTCGACTTAACAACTATTTATTTGTGTTTGTTTATTTGTTTGTTTGTTTGTTTAGCAACTGTTCAAACTTACCACAGTACTAAAAAGGCAATTCGTTCACCTGTGGTTGTACTTACAGGGGGTGGCATGGTGGCTCAGTGGTTAAGACGCTGGGCTTGTCAACTGGAAAGCCAGCTGCTTGGGTTCGAGACCTGAGCTGCACATGATGGGGTGAGCTCCTGTCCTCGCTCCAGCTCCTGCCAACCTAGCAGTTTGAAAGCATGCAAATCAGTGGTAGGTTGCTCCCGGTTCTCCCCTGTTCGAGTAGTGATAGTTGTGGTGGCGGGACTTGGGAGGCTCCACCCACCCGCCCAGATATCATCAAAAACACTCTCTGCATGCACAGAAGCACCGAATGCTCGTGAAGCGAGCGCGCACCCTACCAATAGCGAACCGGTAGCGCCGGGATTTGAATCCCATTTGATGCAAATGCGAGTAGATAAAGAGGTACCATTTCGGTGTGGAGGAAACAGCACTCTGTGATGTCACGCTGGTCACATGACTGTGGAAATGTCTTTGGACAGCACTGGCTCAACGGCCTTGAAATGGAGATGAGCACCATCCCGTATAGTCAGCAACAACTAGCGATGTAAAATCCGCGGGGATTCATTTTTATTTTTATTTTTAATTTGATTTATATGCCGCCCTTCTCCGGAGACTCAGGGCGGCTTACAATGCGTTAAGCAATAGCCTTCATCCTTTTGTATATTTATACAAAGTCAGCTTATTGCCCCCACAAACTGGGTCCTTTTTTTTTTTACCTTTTTTATCTCACACTTACAAGCCTTGCAGCATCCCCACAGTCATGTGACCAAAATTTGGGTGCTTGGCAACCTGCATGTATTTATGATGATGGTTGCTGCAACCATCATAATGGTTATAACCATTTATGATGGTTGTAGCATCCCAGGATCATATACTCACCATTTGCAACCTTCCCAGGCAGCTTCTGGCCACCAAAGTCAATGGGGGAAGCTGGATTCAACTAACAACTGAAACAATTTGCTTAACAACCATGGCCGAAAAGGTCCTACAATTGGCACAACTCACTCAATAACCCCTTCAACAACAAAAGTCATGCCCCTAATTGTAACTAGTAGTGAAAGACTGCCTGTGCAAACAGAGAGGCAGGATAGGTAAACCTATCCTTTTTTTTTACTATTTTTTTATCTAAAAAAGAAAAGAAAATTGAAACAATATATGATTGTGATTTATAAACAAAAATTACTTAATTGGTGTTATATAAATGGCATGGTTTAATAGATAGAATTTAGGATAATTGGGAAATTGCATTAAATAGCATTATTTGAACTAAGAACTATGTTTAAATGTTAAATTGCTATATTTTTAAGATTAAAGATAAGATTTAAGTTTGATAAAGTAATAATGGAATAAAGATTTAATGAGCACTATGAAATATAAATATGTTTGAACTGTATTGTTAATAGTGAGGATTTAGGGTAAGAATTGTGAAATGTATTATGAGTCATTAACTGAATTCAGATTTAAGGTGGGTTAAGAGAAGGGTAATTGTTTTTATCAAGTAAATATGCGTAATTTTTTTTTTAAGATGGTATTAGTTGAATATGTGATTTAAGATTAAGAAATAAGTGTTATGGCAAAATAGAATAGACAAAATTTTGTTAAAGATGACAAAAAATTGAACAAATTGATGACCGGATCAAAGCTCTGTTCCGAAAAGATGTAATTTGTATGTTTGGAAAAAAATTAAAAAAAAAACTTTTTGCAAAAAAAAAGAAAAGAAAAGAAAAGAAAGGCAGGATAGAAATTCAGTAAGAAATATTTTAATGCCTACTGCATCATAGGGTGCAGTCAAAGAAGAATAGTTGTATATTTAAAACAGCATGGAAGCATCATGTTCTTTCTCATTGCACCTGGCACCCCAAAAACCTCACTTAGTGACTACTCACTTACTCGTTGACCATGCGGGTTGAAGAGGCAACCATATTTCCTGGGAAAGGTGGAAAAATGAGAGCAGGGAGGTTTCAGCAGAGCTACTTAATCTGAGAGCAATAAAGCTGTGCTTCCTAACTAATAGGATGCAGCTGTGTTTGGACTCTACCACATCTCATTGCAGAAGGAGAGGGCAGAGCCCTCTTCTTGGAAAAGTCATCAATGCAAATAGAATTAAACACCCCTATCTAGAAAATTGATAAATAGCAAGAGTGGGGGATATTTCCCCACTTATTTTTGACACCAAAAAGGGGTGAAATGTAAAATTTGTTACTACGGTTCTGTGGGCGTGGCTTGGTGGGGGTGGGGGTAATGTGACTGGGTTTTTTTAAAAAACTTTTCAAAGCATTTTTTCTAATGCTTTGAAAAGCCTCTGCCGATCAGGCAACTCAGCTGGGATCCTTTTCAAAGCATTTTTTTTACCACCTCTTCGGCCAAGAGGTTGCAGAAAAAAATGCTTTTAAAAGCCTCTGACGATCCCAGCTGAGCCGTGCGATCATCAGAGGCTTTTTTTTTTTTTACTTTTAAAAGCATTTTTTCATTGGAAGAGGTTGTAGAAAAAATGCTTTTAAAAGTAAAAAAAAGAAGAAAAGCCTCTGATGATCATGTGGCTCAGCTGGGCATGGTGGGGGAGGGGTGCAGGGATTTTTGCTACCGGTTCTCTGAACCACCCGCCACCATCGCTACCGGATCGAGCTATCCGGTCTGAACTGGGAGCATTTCACCCCTGCCACTACCCCATCTGGTTGGAAATGTTGTGCGTAGAAGGGATCTCAGAGACATAGCCAGGGGTGAGCTGCTGGGGGTTCGCTGGGGTTCAGGAGAACATCTAGCTAAGATTCTATGCAGTTCGGAGAACCCCCAAATCCCACCCCGCCTGTCCCAGAAGTCCCCACAGTGCTGTGGTGAAGACATTAGGCTAGAAAGTCAGAAGAAGTCTGAATTGTAGTCCAGCCTTAGGCGCGAAGCCAGCTGGGTGACCTTGGGCCAGTCATTCTCACAACCCGCAAGGGCAAACCATTTCTGAAAACCTTGCCAAGAAAACTGCTGGGACTCATCCAGCCAGTTGCCAGGAGTCAATAAGTGTCTCGTAGGCACAATAAAAGAAAGGAGAGACACAGACAGTACACGGGGGAGTTGGCAAGCCGTGAATGCATACCCCAATGGTTGCTATAGTTGGGTCTATGTAAGTGCTGAGCCTCTGAGATTTTTTTTGGGAGGGAGTCGCTTTCTTGAACTGCTCATGGGCCAATGCTGGCTTGCAGTGAGGGTGAACCGGTTAATGTTTTTTTCCCCGTAAGTAGTGCTAACCCAATTATCATAAATTTGGCCTTCTCTTGGCTGCAAGATAGAAGAATATACAGCATATATAGGGCAAAGTGCCTGATTATGAGAGAGCACACTCCGTCTTGGAATCCATGCGGGGAATCTAAACCTCTTTGGCTGGATTGTCTCGCTTCTCTGGAGAACAAGTAGACCCTAGCCATGACCTCTTTTAATTTTTAACCTTTGGGGAGCTGGTTCCCTCTCCTCTCTTCCCCAAAATGCAATAAGCCAGGTGGAGCCAGGTTAAAGGTAAAGGTAAAGGTTCCCCTCGCACATATGTGCTAGTCGTTCCCGACTCTAGGGGGCGGTACTCATCTCCGTTTCAAAGCCAACGAGCCAGCGCTGTCCAAAGACGTCTCCGTGGTCCTGTGGCCGGCATGACTCAACGCCAAAGGCGCACAGAACACTGTTCCCTTCCCACCAAAGGGGGTCCCTAATTTTTCTACTTGCATTTTTTACGTGCTTTCGAACTGCTAGGTTGGCAGATGCTGGGACAAGGAACGGGAGCTCCCTTTTTTTTTTACTACCTATTGCCGGTATTTTTGTGTAAAGTGTGATAGTTTGTTTTGGAGCCCTCTGTGACTCTGTGAGGTTCTTGCTTGCCATTTTGTGTGAAGTCCAGCTGCTTTGGCATTGTGTGTGAGTCAGTTGTGTAGTTTTTGTGTTATTTTTGTGTAAAGTGTGATAGTTGGTTTTCCGGATCACATGACCACCAAGCAACGCCCATCCAGTCACATGACCACCAAGCCAAGCCATGCCCACCCACCAAGCCACGCCCACAGAACCGGTAGGGAAAATTTTTGAATTTCACCATTGCCTAGAATTATATTCTATTCCCTGAACCTTTATGCTTTGAACAGAGGAAGGAAACTAGCTTTGCTTCCCCTCTGCAAAATAAAAAAAAATTTAAAAACAAAAAAAATTGCTTTTGCAGCCTGTCGCTGGTCGCCTAGCTCAGCAACATGATACCTCACGATGGAACCGGCTGGACAAGTGACAGCTAATAAACTGGCAGCATTGGCTGAGACTGCAGAAGTGGAATTTGCAATCGTCATCACCCTAAATATACCAGATCCCCAAGTGCCTATTTAAATGTTACATGTTCTTTCTCTCTGCTTTGTCTGGTGGTCCAGGAATTCAAAAGTTGGCCAACGCATTTATTTTTAGCCAGGGTTTGGATCACCTTACTGATCTTGCTTCAGACCAGTGCAGCATTGTGCAATGAGAGTCATTTAGAGCGCTGGGACCTCTGGGCATCTCCCAAATTGAAGGCGGAGGCAATAGGCCCTGGGAAAGGGGTACAGAGAAGACGTGTTTGCGTGCTACATGGATTCAGAAAGTTTGATTAAGTGGATGAGGGTCATTTTTTAATCCCAGTGTGCACTGATCTGGAACCTTTGGCTGACATTGTCTTCTTTAATGGAAATTTGCTTGGATTTGGAGAAAGCATTTGTACTCATATTTAAGCAGCATTCCAGCTGGAGGCACGTATAGCAATGTATCATAAAGTATGGTTTTCATACTATATGGGACTGGACTTGCTAACACGAGAAGTTAACTGTTTGTAATCAGGGGTGGGTTCTAAATTTTTTTACTACCGGTTCTGTGGGCGTGGCTTATTTTGTGGGTGTGGCTTGATGGTCATGTGACAATTCTTTAGGATTTAGCAGAGGTACTGGTCTACCAGGCTTTTAACTGCTTGCAGAGCTGTACCCGTCTACCCATTTCTTTTTGCAGGCACTGGTCTACTCATGTATTTTTGCAGGCACTGGTCTACCCATTTATTTTTGCAGGCACTGGTCTACTCATGTATTTTTGCAGGCACTGGTCTACCTATTTATTTTTACAGGCACCGGTCTACTCATGTATTTTTGCAGGCACTGGTCTACCCATTTTTTTTGCAGGCACTGGTCTACTCATGTATTTTTGCAGGCACTGGTCTACCCATTTATTTTTGCAGGCACTGATCTACTCATGTATTTTTGCAGGCACTGGTCTACCCATTTATTTTTGCAGGCACTGGTCTACTCATGTATTTTTGCAGGTACTGGTCTACCTATTTATTTTTGCAGGCACTGGTCTACCCATTTATTTTTGCAGGCACTGGTCTACCCATTTATTTTTGCAGGCACTGGTCTAACCATTTATTTTTGCAGGCACCAGTCTACCACCAAACTGCCTTTTACCACTGATCAGCTGTAGGGCGGCCCTTTGAAGCCCCGCGGCAAGAGTTTAAACAGTTTTTCCTTATAGCCCATCAGCTGGGACTCAGGAGGCAGCAATAGATTGGGGGTGGGGCCAAATAAAAGGTAAGAATAATGTGGGGGGGTGGGGGGGCCAGAACCGGTTCGGTGACATCATATCGTCACGGATATCGGCTCGGCGGAACCGGGCTGAACCAGGAGGAACCCACCACTGTTTGTAATACTCCGGATCATCCACTGAGGACTCAATTTAGCATCCATTGTAAGTGTGACCTAGTAGCATCAACACCATTAAGATCAACACTATTAAGAGCTTCTCATCTTTAGCAACTTTGAGGTGTCTGGACTTCAAACTCACACAATTCCCCAGCCAGTAGCTACCTGGGGAATTCTGAAAGTTGAAGTCCAGACACCTTAAAGTCTCCAAGGTTGAGAAAGAGTAATCTAGAAATAGAGGCTTACGTTATAAAAGAAGTGGTGGCCTAGCTAATCGCCTCCCGTTCAGAAGGTTGAGAGTTCAATCCTAGGAAGCGACAGATATTTCTTTCCTCGGGAGCAAAGAAAAAAAATATCTGCTGTGAACTCCACGTGGCATAAGGAAGGGCATCCGGCCAGTGGTGAAATGTAAAATTTGTTACTACCGGTTCTGTGGGCATGGCTTGGTGGTGGTGGGTAATATGACTGAGTGGGCGTGGCCAACTTTTTTTTTCTTTTAAAACCATTTTTTCTACAACCTCTTCGGCTGAAGAGGTTGTAAAAAAAAATGCTTTTAAAGCCTCTGATGATCCCAGCTGAGCCGCGCGATCATCAGAGGCTTTTTTTTTTAACTTTTAAAAACATTTTTTCGGCCAAAGTGGTTGTAGGTAAAATGCTTTTAAAAATTTAAAAAAAGCCTCTGATGATTGTGCGGCTCAGCTGGGCAATGAGGGGGGGAGGGGCAGGGATTTTTGCTACCGGTTCTCCGAATCATCCGCCTCCATCGCTACTCTGAGCATTTCACTCCTGCATCCGGCCAGTAAACACTCAGCTCCATCCAGTCTACCCCGAATTAGATACAGGATGTGAGTCGTAAAAGGGGAGTAAAGGGTGAGTTATAAAAGAACAAATAAAGGACTGGCATTCTCCAGTCGTAAGCTTGTAGTAGCTAATGTTGCTAACTCATTGATGCCCATTGCATCATCAGCATAACAGAACACATGCTCATGCCCATCCTTTCTTGCTCCTCCAGCCAATATTCCTGTCTCAATGTCAAATCAGCACCTCTAAAGTTTTTGGTGGGAAAAAAGAAGGAAGAAAGTGTCCAACTTTTCTATATCTATCTATCTATCTATCTATCTATCTATCTATCTATCTATCTATCTATCTATCTATCTATCTATCTATCTATCAAATTTCTATACCGCCGTACTCCCGGAGGACTCAGGGCGGTGAACAGCCAAGATAAAATACAGATAATACAAGCATTAAAAGTCCGTTAAAATTATTAAATATTTTGGCCAAAAACAAATTTAAACACCCAATTTATAAAACAGATTAAATGATTTAAAAATTTAAAAGGGAGAGTTAGGCCAGGCCAGCCTGCTGAAATAAAAATGCTTTGAGAGCACGACGAAACGTGCGCAGGTCCGGGATCCTCCGTATCTCCGGGAGGAGCTCGTCCAGATGGCAGGTGCCCCCACAGAGAAGGCTCTCCCCCTCGGGGCCGCCAGTTGACAGTGTTTGGCCGACGGCACCCTGAGAAGCCCCTCTCTATGAGAGCGTACTGGTCGGTGAGAGGCTATTGGTAGCAGAAGGCGGTTTCGTAAATACCCCGGTCCGATGCCATGGAGCGCTCTAAAGGTGGTAACCAAAACCTTGAAGCGCACCCGGAAGACCACCGGGAGCCAGTGCAGCTCGCACAGGAGGGGGGTCACATGGGAGCGCCACGCCGCTCCCATAACCAACTATAGGAAGCAGGCCATAAGAAAGAACAGAAGCCAAAAGAGGAATGTAGAAAAAGTCTTGCTTCCAAACCCTCTCTCTCCTTTTGAGTCAACAGGATAATTTGCTGATTATTCTAGAGCTGCATTTCAGTCGATCGCAACATAGATTAGAAGAGAATATCTGTAGCTCTGATGATGTTACCTAGCTTGGTGATGAAATGTCTACAAGAAAACAAGCTCAGAGAACACCAGACGCACCCTCAATGAGCACAACTAATTAGTTCAACGTGTTGTACGAACCAGGCTTTTAGTGAATTTCTTGGGTCAACAAGACTGGATGAGTTGTGAGTTTGCTCTTCTTTTTTTCCTTCCAGCTCATTGCAGCTTCTCTTCCCCCGTTCAAGCGGGCATGTTCAAAAGATGCAAAAGCATATTTAGGAGAAATTATTTAAAGATAGCTACCTGTGTATGAACGGGTTCTCTAAAAATGCCATCAAGAAAATTGGGGCAAATTTTTTCTTGTTAAAAAAATAATCATCATCCCCGATACTTTTTTTATGTTGTCCTAAATCCGTGATGGTGAACCTATGGGACGTGTGCCGCAGATGGCACGCGGAGCCATATCAGTGGGCACACGAGCGGAGCATGCGCACGCTAGCCAGCTGATTTTCGGGCCTTCTGGGCCCACTGGAAGTCGGCAAACAGGCTGTTTCCGGCCTCTGGAGGGGCTCTGGAGGGGTGGTGAAGGCCATTTTTGCCCTCCCCAGGCTCGTAGAAAGGCTCTGGAGCCTGGGGAGGGCGAAAAACGGGCCTACCAGGCCTACCGGGCCATCGTGTGCCAAAAGCGAGGGAAGCGTGAGGGGGTTGTGCACACATGCGCGGGGGTGGGGTGCATAGAATTACAGGTGTGGGCATGCACCATTGGTGGGTTCCTCCCGGTTCAGCCCGGTTCTCCTGAGCCGGTAGTGGTGATGATATGACATCACTGAATCGGTTCTCCCCCCCGCTTTTGGCACGCCATGGAAAAAAGGTTAGCCATCACTGTCCTAAATGTATCAGAACGGAGCCTGCAAAGGGATCCGCCCCTATTATCAAACACAGTTGTTGTTGTTGTTGTTATTATTATTATTATTATTAAATTTGTATTATTATTATTATTATTATTATTATTATTATTATTATTATTATTATTATTATTATTATTAAATTTGTATACCCCCCTTCTCCTTTCGGACAGTGAACAGCCAAAATAAAAACATTTGTACACAAAAGTTAAAATAATTATTAAAACTAATTAAATGAAATTTGGCCCATAATTTAAAACATATCAATTAAAATCAGTATCAAACGTTAAAACCAACATGGAATCAGGCCAGCCCGACTAGCTGAAAAAAGTAAGTTTTTAGGGCCCGATGAAAAGTCCAGAGGTCTGAGATCACTCGTATCTCTGGAGGTAGATCGTTCCAGAGGGTAGATGCCACCACAGAGAAGGCTCTCCCCCTGGGAGTCGCCAGCCGACATTGTCTGGCCGACGGCACCCTGAGGAGGCCCACTCTGTGTGAGCGTACTGGCCGGTGGGAGGCTATTGGTGGCAGAAGGCGGTCTCGTAAGTACCCCGGCCCTAAGCCATGGAGCGCTTTAAAGGTGGTCACCAACACCTTGAAGCGCACCCGGAAGTCCACTGGAAGCCAATGCAGCTCGCGCAGGAGAGGAGTCACATGGGAGCTGACAGTTGTCAGCTGTCTTCCTTCGTTGTCCCGCCAAGTAGTAACATTAGCAATAAATAATCCACATACCTTTCCCTCAAAATAGAACGCATAGGAGACAGTGGCTTGCTTGCAAATAGAAGACAAATGAATCTGTAGAAATCAGTGTTTTTTTTTTAATTTAAAAATAGCCATATACAAAATATATGTTCTCTATTTTTTTTTTTTGTTTTAGAAAAGAAAACCCCCTCTTATTTTACAAAATTTGCTTACAAATTAGTAGCACGTTTAACTTTACAGACAGAATCCAACATTCTCAGTAACGCTGCCCAGGGAAACATTAAAAGAACATCCTGAGATTTTGAGTGGCAGCATCCAAAATTAGTTTGCAGGGTTACATGTGTGAACTTCGCTTCCGAGAAGAGGAAGAAACTGTGGTCAGTTGGGTTTCCACTGTTCATTGTAACAATCGCGCAACGGTTAGTCCAACCATAATCCCAGACTGCTTGCTAATGCAAGTTTAAATTCTCCTGGACCAGGGGTGTCAAACTCGTGACGCCAGTTGACGTATCGTGACTTTTCCCCCCTTTGCTAAAATGGGGGTGGGGAGGGCCAGCGTGTGACGCATCCGTCCCGCAGGCCGCAAGTTTGACACCCCTGTCTTAAACTAACACCCCCCCCCTAAACTTGGCACCTTTCAGATCTCAGCAAGAACCATGATGGCTGAAGAATTCTGCATATCTGGAGAGCTGGTTTGAATCTGTCTCAGACTTTTGAGTTGGATGCAGATCTACCTTCCACTCACCATTTATAATGGAAAGGCACTTCTAGATGGCCTGGGTGTGAGGCCTGGAAACCATCTTTTTCATTGGATCTTCAGGCCTGCCACATTTACTACTACTGTGGGAAACTGGGAGGGGGGACTGTATGGAGCCAGGGTGATATATATATATATATAGTCATAATAACATTCCTCTCTCAGAGAGTCAAGGACATCTTGCCCTGTACCTGGAGGAATGGAACTGGGAGGCATCTCCAGTTGGGATGGTGCTTTGATTGGACCGTGTGATGGACATGTAGGTGTTGGGCAGGGGCTTGGACTTTTCTTTGGGTGGGGAAAATCTGGAGGTTTTCAGATTCGTGTTTTCCCAGATGTGCCGATATGACATCTCTAATAAAATGGAACTTTGAGGAAACTCGAGCCTCAGAGTTTTTTTTCGTTGGGGATGTTACTTGAAACCCTGATACTGGGAGAACTAGAGATCTTCCAACTCTTTGCTGCACATTCATGGATCTACTGAAAATCTGTTCTGATTCATTTTGAGAGTCCCAAAATGTGGTGCACGATTTAATGGAAAGCCACCACCCAACATTACATGAGCAAAAAGTATTATTTTGGATGCAAACAATGCTTTCACTGCCATTCAGAATATGTTGGACGGAGATCTTCAGGTTATCCCACGGAGAGATAACTTGCTTCAGATTTAATGGAGGCAACACCTGATTTCCACCACGGGGTCTAGTCAAGCTTTCCTAACCCGTCTGAACCTCTCAGAGGTAGAGGGATTAAGAAGTCAAACATTCTGCAAGGATTCTGCTGTTATCTTCTTGGACCGGAAACTTGGCCTAGCCCAGCCCAATTTGAAGACTTTCAGAGAGAGACTTCATATCTGCAAAGACAGCTACACACCCCAATGGCCAACTCTCAAAAAGTTGGCCAAGAGTCATCCTTCAGAGGAGAGGTTACATTCACCGGCATTAAGGAGGATTTTTGTTCTTCTTCAGCAGAGAGCTAGCGATGGCCAGCGCACCGCCTTGTACAAACCTCACAAAGTTGTCCCCAGCTAATGGCCCTAAAGCGTAGAGTCCCTTCTCGTGAACGGACTTGTACGTGAAGAGATCTGTGTCTATTGGGTTCCTCTTGGAACTGACTGGCTGCTCGCAGTCAACGGCCAAGTCCATGCCATTGTTGGGCAAGTAGGCGAGGTTGGGGTTGGAACCGATGAGGACAAAAGCCATGGAGATTGGGTGTATTTTTTGACGGCCGCTCTTGTCCGCGAAGATGCACTTCCGGTCCTCCAAAAAGCAGACGACGTGATGCTCGGGAAGGCTGACGTAATGTTCGTACGGTCCTGGGTAAGGGTTGGCCTGCTCCCTCATCATCTGGTGCACTTTGTGGTACTCTGGGTACATTGTTTTGGGGAGCTGGTTGAAGATGAGGGCCGGGTCATTTA
Organism: Pantherophis guttatus; assembly: GCF_059756535.1. Classification (NCBI taxonomy): domain Eukaryota; kingdom Metazoa; phylum Chordata; class Lepidosauria; order Squamata; family Colubridae; genus Pantherophis; species Pantherophis guttatus. The sequence goes on from NC_142073.1 coordinate 22,190,521, forward strand.
CTCGCCGGCGAAAAACGTGGATCACAGGAATGTTACAATGGTGGGCAAAGAGGATTGCGTCGGCGGCCGTTAAGCCAGCTCCTACAATCAAGATTGGGTCCGACATGATCCCGACCTCCTTGTTCTTGACGGCTTCTTCAAGAGCCGACAGCGTGTGATGGATGAAAGGGAGATGCTCGCCTTGGATCCCAAGCTGGGTTGGGCTATCATAGGTCCCCGTGGCCAAGACCACATTTTCGGCGTAAACGGAGAAGGGATGGGTGCCAGTGATGTTGGTGACAAACCCATCGACTTGAAAGACACTGTCCCTGTTTTCTTCCCACATGGAGCTGCTGTCCTTGGAACCTTGACCGCCGTAACTCTCTTGTGAATCCACGTTCAGTTTCTTCACCGATGTCACCAGAGTTCCAGAGACGAAGTTCTTCTTCAGCCCTTTCTTGGCCACGTAATATTGATAGTATTGGACTATGTCGCCAGCAGTTGCCCTGTTGTTTCTGAAGCCTCTGTAGAACAAAAATATGGATCAGAACTGATTAATCATCGATGGACACCACTCCCGTAGCCACTCGTAATTCGTAACCCAAAGCTAGGGTTGTGAGCTCAATTTCAAAGCATTTTATGAATGGATTAGAAACAAATTGGATGAAAACATAAGGGGACATTTCCATACTAGACAAGTAAACCAGCTTTTAATAAGAAGTATGGGTAGCCTGTGGGTTGCTCATAAGTAGAACATTGGAGACAACCCAGTGGTGATTTCCAAATTTTTTTACTACTGGTTCTGTGTAAGTGACTTCGTGTCCGTGGCTCGGTGGGCGTGGCAGGGGAAGGATACTGCAAAATCTCCATTCCCACCCCACTCCTGGGGGAAGGATATTGCACTCCTAGGGCCAGCTAGAAGTGGTATTTGCTGGTTCTCCGAACTACTCAAAATTTCTGCTACCAGTTCGCCAGAACCTGTCAGAACCTGCTGGATTTCATCCCTGCCTTAGTCCTTCTCTTCATTAGATAGACCAGTGTTGGTGAACCTTTTCAGCACTGAGCGCTAAAATGTGTGGGGGGTGTGCGCTCGTGTGTGCCATAAACCAGAAGAGCAGCCTCCTGGTGCGCATGCATGCAACGGGAAGATGATCTTCCGGTTTCCGGCGCGTGCATGTGCACTGGCCACCTGGTCTTCCGGTTTCTGATTGCGAAAACCAGCTGGCCGGTGCGCATGCGCATGCCGGAAACCGGAAGATTATCTTCCCATCAGATGCATGCACACCGGGCGGCTCCTCTTCTGGTTTCCTGCACTCCTGCGCACGTGAAGACCAGCTGGCTGGCACTCCAGAACTCGGAAGAGCAACAGGCGACGGCTCGTGTGCCCAGAGAGATGGCTCTGTGTGCCACTTCCGGCATGCATGTCATGGGTTCGCCATCAGACGAGACCCGTGATGGTGAACCAATGTGGCACACAGCGCCCTCTCTGCAGGCATGCAAGCTGTCATCCCAGCCCAGCTCCACTGTACATGTGTGCGCACCTCCCGGTGGCCAGCTGGTTTTCAGGTCTCTGCCGCGCATGCACGGGGGGACGGGGTGCATATGCGTGGTTGCGTGTGCATGCTTGGGGAGCACATGGGGGTGCACGCGCGCATGTTTTGGGCGTGCGCATGCGTTGGATGCAACCAGGGGTTACGCGTGCATGCATGGGGTCAGGGCATGGGCAGGGCACACACATTGCATGATGGGTGCACACACGCACGCTTTTGGCACTTGGTGCCAAAAAGGTTAGCTATCACTGGACTAAAGCTATCCAGTTCCCTTAACCTTTCATTTTCCAAGCTACTGTTTAATGAAGAGTTTCCCGCAGGGAAGCTATCCTGGTGGTACAGTGGACTAAACTGCACCAGAGCCTGGGTGGCGCAGTGGACTAAACTGCTGTTAAAGTAGTATTTAGCTGCCAGCTGCCTGCAATTACTGCGAGTTCAAATCTCACCAGGCTCAAGGTTGACTCAGCCTTCCATCCTTTCGAGGTAGGTAAAATGAGGACCCAGATTGTGGGGGCAATAAGCTGACTTTGTATAAAATAGAACACCACTTGGGGGGGCCCAAAAAGCCCTACTAAGCAGGTATATACAAAAGTATGAAGGCTATTGCTTAACGCATTGTAAGCCGCCCTGAGTCTCTGGAGAAGGGCGGCATATAAATCAAACTAATCATCATCATCATCATCATCATCATCATCATCATCATCACCACCACCACAAAGTACCGGGACTTGCAAATTGAAGTTGAGCGACTGTGGAAAAAGAAATCGTGTGTTGTCCCGATTGTAATTGGAGCCCTTGGAGCAATACCCAAAGGGCTACCCCGCTATTTAGAAATTCTAAATTTGCCGGACTTGAACATTTTGACTCTACAAAAAACCACCTTACTCGGAACAGCTTACATCCTCTGACGATACCTTAACAGTTCCTAGGTCCTTGGTTAGGACTCGAGCTGCTGAGCTATTAACCAGCCTCAAAGGCTGTGAATCTCACTAAAGATTAACCAATAATAATAATAATAATCCTACCTTTTTTTCTTGCTCAACCATTCCTTGAATGGAACATCAGGAAGCCCCATCCAATCTCCTTGGCTCAGGGTGAACATGGATCCTTCAATAGACTACACAGAAAGAGAGAAAGAAAAAATAAAATAAAATTAACACATCAATCCAGTTCTGGAAATACAAGTGGAAGCAGTGAAGGAATTGATATAGGGCCCTGATGGCGAACCTGTGGCACGCGGAGCCCTCTCTGCAGGCATGCGAGCCGTCGCCCAGCTCAGCTCCACCGGGCATGCGCGCGCCTCCCGCCAGCCAGCTGATTTTCAGATCTCTGGTGCGAGGCGCATGCAGGAGACGCATGCACAGAGGCGGAAGGGGGTCTCACCCGCATGTGCGGGGGTGGCGGGAGCACAGGGGGCATGCCACCCCCCACACCAAAATGGGTCGTGGGGGGAGCGGTGCGCCCCCATGGCCTGTTTTGGTCCCAGGAGGCTTCAGGAAGGCTTTCCAGGCCCCAAACAGGCCACGGGGGGTTGCACGCTCAGTAGAATCACATCCACTCGATTCTGGGCTTTTTTCTTTTCTGGCAGCCAGCCAGAAAAGTGGATGTGATTCTACTGAGCTAGGGCTGCAGAAAAACCTTGGTTACGTAGGAAAAATCTGGCTAGAAGAAAAACACACATAAATCCTACGAAGAAGTAAGAAAATAGATACTATACCTTTACAGGGAGGATACATGAGATGTGGGTGTGGCTTACTGATGAAGGCTAACGAGCTAGAAATAGATCTATATAAGTCTGAAAACCATTTTTTCTACCTCCTCTTCAGCGAAGAGGTTGTAAAAAAATGCTTTCAAAAGGCTCTGATGATCCCAGCTAAGTTGCCTGATCGGCAGAGACTTTTCTTCTTTTAAATGCCTCTGACGATCAGGCAACTCAGCTTGGATCGTCAAAGGCATTTAAAAGAAAAAAAAAGGGTTTTTTTCTTTTAAAAGCCTTTGATGATCCCAGCTGACCTGCACGATCATCAGAGGCTTTTTTTTTTTACTTTTAAAAGCATTTTTTCATCAGAAGAGGTTGTAGAAAAAATGCTTTTAAAAGTAAAAAGAAAAAAAGCCTCTGATGATCGTGCGGCTCAGCTGGGCATGGGGGGGGGCACAGGGATTTTTGCTACCGGTTCTCCTAACCATCCGCCTGCATCGCTACCAGATCGGGCGATCCGGTCCGAACTGGGAGCATTTCACCCCTGGTATTAACACAAGAACAGTGTAGACAAATTGAAATTCCAACTGTATTTAGCAGTTCTTTGATAGAAGTATGTGAAATATTTCAACCGCAAAACACGCTGTTTTATACTATTTGAAATGTTTTATTTCATCTTTCATTTGATTTGGTGGGTTATGATACACCAAGCAAGAAAATAATAATTTAATAAACAAAATGCAACAAAAAAAGAGAGAAACTATTCAAAAAGAAGAAGAAGGAAAAAAAAAACCAAGATGGCAAGTCCAGCAGATACATAATCTAAAACATCCCAGCATTATCTAACTTCCAGCAGATGTCCCAAATTTACTGGAAGCGTTTTGGCACTGTTTCAACCATTCCAGGAATGCTCGAACTCTGAAAAGAGCCCATTTTAAGTTCAAAAGGCTCGTTTCGAACTTGACATTCAACTATTGGAAACTGGCAAAGCTTTTAAAAGGGGTTGGGACTAGTCCAAACTCTTTTACTAAAACCAGAATTAAAACGTGAAACATTTTGAATTTGTATTTAATTATTCTTCAGGGTTCAAACCAGGGATGCTATTCAGCAGGTTCTGACAGATTGGTTGGAGACCCCTGTTCCAGGGGTGAAATCCAGCAGGTTTTGGAGAACCAGTAGTGGAAATTTTAAGTAGTTCGAAGAACCGGCAAATACCACCTCTGGCTGGCCCGAGTGGGGTGGGAATGGAGATTTTGCAGCATCCTTCCCCCTGTAGGGGGGTGGGAATGGGGATTTTGCAGTATCCTTCCCCCTGGAGTGGGGTGGGAATGGGGATTTTGCAGTATCCTTCCCCCCTGGAGTGGGTTTGGAATGGGGATTTTGCAGTATCCTTCCCCCTGGAGTGGGGTGGGAATGGGGATTTTGCAGTATCCTTCCCCTTGGAGTGGGTGGGAATGGAGATTTTGCAGTATCCTTCCCCTGGAGTAGGGTAGGAATGGGGATTTTGCAGTATCCTTCCCCTGCCACACCCACCAAGCCACACCCACCAAGCCACACCACGCCCACCAAGCCACCGCCCACAGAACCGGTAGTAAAAAAAAAACCTGAATTCTTCCACTGGTTCCAACTCTGAACAGTTTACAATTTCTAATTCATCTTTTAGAGTTTGGCCCAGACTGGTTCTCTAAAGTTGGGTTATGCTTTAACTTGATTTACATCAGCTTGGTGCACAAAAAAATAAAATAAATAAATCTCTTTTTTTTTCCACCACCACTTCTCATTCAATCTGCTAAAAGCAAAGCTGAGTTTAACAGAATAACAGATTTGGAAGGGACTTTGGAGGTCTTCTCGTTCCACCCCCTCCTCAGGCAGAAAATCGTATACCATTTCAGATAAATAGTTGTCCAATCTCTTGTTAAAAATCTCCAGTGTGGCAGCACCCACAGCTTCTGGGCGTAACCCATTCCACTCAGGGGTGGGTTCTAAATTTTTTTACTACCGGTTCTGTGGGCGTGGCTTATTTTGTGGGTGTGGCTTGGAGGTCATGTGACTAGATGGGCGTGGCTAGCTGGTCAGAGTCATTTCTGGAAGGTCCTCGCACTGACGACCAGTCCTCGCACTTACGACCCGACTCATTTGTTTGCTTTTAACACTGATCAGCTGTAGGGCGGCCCTTTGAAGCCCCGCGGCAAGAGTTTAAACAGTTTTTTTCCCTCTAGTCATCAGCTGGGACTCAGGAGGCAGCAATAGATTGGGGGTGGGACCAAATAAAAGGTAAGAATAACGTGGGGGGGTGGGAGGGCGGGAGGGGGGGGGAGAACCGGTTTGGTGACATCATATCATCACCGCTACCGGCTTGGCCGAACCGGACCAAACTGGGAGGAACCCACCACTGATTCCACTGATTATTTTTTTCTAATTGTCGGGAACTTTCTCCTTCGTTCTAGGTTGCTTCTCTCCTTGATTAGTTTCCATCCGTTGCTTCTTGTCCTGCCTTCAGGTGCTTTGGAGAATAGCTGGACTCCCTCTTCTTCGTGGCAGCCCTTTTAAATATTGGAACACTGCTATCATGTCACCCCCTAGTCCTCCTTTTCATCAAACTAGACATACCCAGTTCCTGCAACCTTCCAATAGATCAGAGTTCGGGGAGACAGGATAGCAGTGTTCCAGTATTTGAGGGGCTGCCACAAAGATGAGGGGGTCAAATTATTCTCCAAAGCACCTGAAGGCAGAACAAGAAGTGATGGGTGGAAACTAATCAAAAGCAACTTAGAAGTAAGGAGACATTTCCTAACAGTGAGAACACTTGACCAGTGGAACAATTTGCCTCCAGAAGTTGTGGGTGCTTCACCACTGGAGGCTTTCAAGAAGAGATTGGACAACCAATCTCTTCTTGGTGGGGGGGGGGATGTGACTGGGTGGGCGTGGCCAACTTTTTTTTTTTAACTTTTCGAAGCATTTTTTTTAATGCTTTGAAAAGCCTCTGGCGATCAGGCAACTCAGCTGGGATCGTCAGAGACTTTTCAAAGCATTTGTTTTTACCACATCTTCGGCCAAGAGGTTGCAGAAAAAAATGCTTTGAAAAGCCTCTGATGATCCCAGCTGAGCTGCGCGATCATCAGAGGCTTTTTTTTTAACTTTTAAAAGCATTTTTTCATCGGAAGAGGTTGTAGAAAAAATGCTTTTAAAAGTAAAAAAAAAAGCCTCTGATGATTGTGCGGCTCAGCTGGGCATGGGGGAGGGGGGCACAGGGATTTTTGCTACCGGCTCTCCGAACCACCCGCTGCCATCGCTACCGGATCAGGCGATCCGGTCCGAACCAGGAGCATTTCACCCTTGGTGTAGAGTCTCCTGCCGTGGGCAGAGGGTTGAACTAAATAGAATTCCTCCAAGATCCCTTCTGACTGTAATATCCTATTGTTCCATGTACTATAGCCTTTATTTATAAATGCTAACATCTTGAGCTGCACTTACATGCCAAGCTCCTCCAGGGAGGGTTTTGCCAAGAACCAGATGAGGGATCGCTCGGTCAGGTTCATGCCACCAAGTGAGGACTGAATTGGCTGTCCCACCAAAGTCCGTATCCGGACGCAGAAGGGCGTCGAAAAGGAGAGCCACTGGACTGGAAGATCGACCCTCTAATCCTTCAGAGAGATACTCCAGATCCTATAGGGAAAAACCAGACGTCTTGATGGATGATTCCTAACACAGCTCCTGAAAACTTTAAGTCTGGGGCACTGCTCTAATTTAGACAGATTACTATATTTTTCAGAGTATAAGACGCACCTTTTTCCCCCCTTAAAAGGAGGGTGAAAATTTGGGTGCGTCTTATACACCGAATGTAGCCCCGCCCACCCACTGGCCCCCAACCTTTGGCCTCTGCCTCCCAGCAATTTACATCCTTGCAGCAAGCAGTTAGAAGAAACAGCCCATTTCAGCTTCAGCACAACCTAATTAGCACAAGCTGATTCCCAACTCTCAGCTGTTTCAGGCTGCAGGGATTGCCATTGCCTATTGCTGCGCGGGGCTCTGCTGCTTGCTGCAAGGAGGTAAATTGCTGGGATTTTTTTTTCTTGTGCTAATCAAGCTATGCTGAAAACGAAAATGAAAGTGAAGCAGGCTGTTTGCTGCTATTTGCTGCTGTTTGCAAAATTGCTGGGAGGCAGAGGCAGATTTCTTTTTCTTGTTTTCCTCACCAAAAAAAGGTAGGTGCGTCTTATAGTCCAGAGCGTCTTATACTCTGAAAAATATGGTAAATGGCGATAAGCTTTCCTTCCCGCTTCAGAATACATTGAATGGCAAACTCTAAAGCTCAGCGTAAATTTTGGACTGCAAAGAGGCAAATCTGTTGCACAGGCTTTGAAACAACCAACCGTCTCTCATTCATAGTACAGCCTTAAATTGAAGCTCATGGATTGTCAGATCAAACACCTTCCATCCTGAGAGCCAATGTTAATTTTATTTATTTGTATCCCACCTTTATTATTTTTACAAATAACTCAAGATGACAAACGTATCCGACACAGTTTCCTCCCTCCTATTTCCCCCACAACAACAACTCTGTGAGGTGCGTTGGTCTGAGAGAGAGAGGGATGGCCTAAAGTCACCCACCCAGTTTCCATAACTAAGGTGAGACTTGAACTTGGGGTCTTCTGTTTTTTAGCCTGGTTTTTCACCATTAGACCAAACTGCTCTTCTTTCTTTCTATCTGTCTGTCTGTCTGTCTGTCTGTCTATCTATCTAGTCTGTCTCTCTGTCTCTCTGTCTCTCTCTCTCTCTATCTAGTCTGTCTATCTATCTATCTATCTATCTATCTATCTATCTATCTATCTATCTATCTATCTATCTATCTATCTAGTCTGTCTATCTGTCTGTCTGTCTGTCTATCTAGTCTGTCTGTCTGTCTCTCTCTCTCTCTCTCTCTCTATCTAGTCTGTCTGTCTATCTATCTATCTATCTATCTAGTCTGTCTATCTATCTATCTATCTATCTAGTCTGTCTGTCTGTCTCTCTCTCTCTCTCTCTATCTAGTCTGTCTCTCTCTCTCTCCTTCTCTATCTATCTATCTATCTATCTATCTATCTATCTATCTATCTAGTCTGTCTATCTATCTATCTATCTATCTATCTATCTATCTATCTATCTATCTATCTATCTATCTATCTATCTATCTATCTATCTATCTATCTATCTATAAATTTTATTAATTTTCTATTATTTACATTTGCATATATGTGCTAGCCGTTCCCAACTCTAGGGGGCGGTGCTCATCTCCATTTCAAAGCCGAAAAGCCAGCGCTGTCCAAAGACGTCTCCGTGGTCATGTGGCCGGCATGACTCAACGCCAAAGGCGCACGGAACGCTGTTACCTTCCCACCAAAGGTGGTCCCTATTTTTCTACTTGCATTTTTTATGTGCTTTCGAACTGCTAGGTTGGCAGAAGCTGGGACAAGTAATGGGAGCTAGTGCCGGCCACATGACCACAGAGACGTCTTCGGACAGCACTGGCTCTTCAGCTTTGAAACGGTGATGAGCACCGCCCCCTAGAGTCAGGAACGACTAGCACGTATGTGCGAGGGGAACCTTTACCTTTACCTTTTTAGGAGTTTGCCACCCATAATGAAATCCTGGGACTAAAGGATAACCTCCTTGTTTTTGCAAAAGCAAAGAGTTTCTCTGCAGCTAAATCTACTTGATTAGCAAAACCACCTCATAGAGATCTGGACTATACCGACCTGATCTACGATGGGAACCTCAGGGGTCTCTTCTAATTTCCTTTGCAAGATCGGATTAGGATGAACGGAGTTCCTTCTGACATAGGGAACGTTGCCAGACAAGAGATAGGACAAACAGATTCCCGAGGGACCATTTCCTGAAAGACAGAAATCAAGTGGATTCAAGTTAGGTTACGCGCCCCAGATATATTATTTATTTTCCTCCTGCCTTTCTTATTTTCATTAATAACAAGGCGGTGAAGAACAAAGTTCCCCATACTCCTTCCTCCTCTTCCTATTTTCCTTTTTTTTTTTTTTTTTTTGGAGTTGTGGTAGTCTTTTACTTTTAGAAAAAAGTAAAGTCAAGTCCAACAACAATCCAAGTCATACACAGATAAGGTGATAGTTAAAATATCAATTCAGGGATATTCCAAGTACAAAGTCTTCTTACCAGTTGTTGTCATTACACAATAAAACAGTTCTTCTTGAGTTTCAAACAGGAACAAGTTCAGTATTAAAACATTCACTAAATAGTAGAAAGCAATGAGTAGCAATGATCAAACAGTGATCTTTTTTTTTTACTTTTCTCATTGTTTATTCTTCTGCTTTCCTTTTTTTTTTAATTTTTAAAATTAAACTTTATTGTTAAAAAGAAAAAACATTTAAAAACATACAAGTTTCTCTCAATTGAGAAACAAATTTACATAACAGTACATAAACTTCACCTATTGACTAATTTCCATTATTCTATATAAATATATTATATGTGTTATATGTACATATATACAAACATACAATAAAATATTCCATATTCTATACCTCTGACAGTGCTGTTTTTTGTTATATTAATTTCTTCTAAATTTCATCTCTACCCATTTCCTTTCTACCTCTTCCTATTTTCCAGTCATCTTGTATCAAACCAACTCCTCTGGAATTAAAGGAACATCATTGTGACTCAATTGCAATTAGGTGTGCCAAGCAGATGCAAATCTGGATTTTGCATTGTTGGGAAAAATAGGTGCCTGTTTTAACGTTGGGTTTTATTTGTGGCTCCCCGCATTTCCTTTTGCAGAACGGTCAAAATAAGTCTGCTGGGTTTGTTTTGAAGTTGTCGGTCAAGAGGTGAAATTCAGTGGCTGGCTGAATCCAAGGGCTTAGAAAGCGAATTTGGCTTGCTACAAAGCTACAAGAGGCATAATTCACACGTAGGAGGCCTTCCGCCACAAGGGCTGGGTTCATTGTGGGTTCATTCAGGCAGTGGGGGGTTGCTACCGGTTTGCCCCGGATTGGAAGCTCCGCCCACCCGCCCGGACACTTCTGTGCATGCACAGAAGCTTCTGCACATGCGTAGAAGCATCGCGTGCGCACACAAGCACATGCACGAGCAAACCAGTAGCAAACTAAATTGAAACCCACTACTGTTCATAGGATTGTCTGAGCCCGGAACAAGAGAAAGGACTTTTGTATGGCAAGTCCTGGCAATTTTTTTTAAATTTTTAATTTATTTATTTTTAATTTGATTTATATACCGCCCTTCTCCAGAGACTCAGGGCGGCTTGGTAGTACAGTGGTTTAATGCACCCTGTTATTAACACAGCTGCCTGCAATTTCTGCAGGTTCGAATCTTACCAGGCTCAAGGTTGACTCAGCCTTCCATCCTTTCTAAGGTAGGTTAAATGAGGACCCAGTTTGTGGGGGCAATAAGCTGACTTTGTATAAATATACAAAAGTATGAAGGCTATTTTTTTTTTTAATTTGATTTATATGCCGCCCTTCTCCGGAGACTCAGGGCGGCTTACAATGTGTTAAGCAATAGCCTTCATACTTTTGTATATTTTATACAAAATAAGCTGACTTTGTATAAAAAAGAACACCGCTTGGGGGGGCCAAAAGCCCTACTAAGCAGGTATATACAAAAGGATGAAGGTTATTGCTTAGCGCATTGTAAGCCGCCCTGAGTCTCCGGAGAAGGGCGGCATATAAATCAAATTAAAAAAAAAAAATAGCCTTCATCCTTTTGTATATGTTATACAAAGTCAGTTTATTTCCCCCACAAACTGGGTCCTCAATTTTACCTACCTTAGAAAGGATGGAAGGCTGAGTCAACCTTGAGCCTGGCAAGGCTCAAGTGGCACGCTTAGCCTGCCCGAAGATATTCCAGCTGAACAACTCGGATTTATTTTGGAATCAGAAAAAAGTGACTTATGACCATTTTTCACACTTATGACCATTGCAAGCATTCCATGTGGTCCCGTGATTAAAATTTGGAGCCTTGGAAACTGGCAAATATTTATGATTATTTCAGCGTCCCATGCAAATACAGGCAGTCCTTGAGATACGACCAAGGACAACCAAGGAGTCCCAAATTTGTGTTGTTAAGAGAGACATTTGTTAATTGAGTTTTGCCCCATTTTACGACATTTCTTGGCACAGTTGTTAAGTGAATCCCTACAGTTGATAAGTGAGTAACCTGGTGGTTAAGTGAATCTCTCTTCCCCTATTGCTTGCCCGAAGGTCGCAAAAAGGGACACTGCAACCGTCATAAATATGAGCCAGTTGCCAAGCCTCTGAATTTTGATCACGTGATCCTGGGGGCTGCTGCAAATGTCGCCACGGTGAAAAACGGTTGTAAGCAGTGGTGAAAATCCAAATTTTTTTACTACTAGTTCTGTGGGTATGGCTTGGTGGGTGTGGCTTGGTGGGCATGGCAGGGGAAGGATACTGCAAAATCCCCATTCCCTCCCCACTTCTGGAGGAAGGATGCTGCAAAATCTCCCTTCCCACCTCACTCCTGGGGGAAGGCTATTGCAAAATCCCCATTCCCACCCCACTCTTGGGGGAAGGATACTGCAAAATCCCCATTCCCTTCCCACTCCTGGGAGAAGGATACTGCAAAATCTCCATTCCCTTCCCACTCCTGGGAGAAGGATACTGCAAAATCCCCATTCCCACCCCACTCTGGGGCCAGCCAGAGGCGGTATTTGCTGGTTCTCCAAACTACTCAAAATTTCTGCTACCAGTTCTGCAGAACCTGTCAGAACCTGCTGAATTTCACCCCTGGTCGTAAGTCACTTTTTTTTCCAGTGCCATTGTAACTTCGAACAGTCACTAAATGAAATGTTGTAAGTCAGGGACTACCTGTATCTGAGAAAACTTGCAAATCTAATTATTTTAGATAAGAGAACTGGGGCGTTCGTTTTTTAGAGCTGCTTTCTTGCCGGATTAATATTAATATTTTAACCGGCTGGGACAGAACCATCTGTCACTCTTCGCAACAGGAACGTTGTGACTTAAAAGGAAACGTTAGAGCTGCGTAACACGCAAAGAAGCCGGTCAGCATGACACAGCAGGAGCGGGAGGGATTCTGTTGTATCTGGCACAGGCCCCAGGTTGTAAAAACAGCTGGAAGTCACCATTTTCCCCACCCTTCTCGGCTCTCGTTACAGTCCAGCTTTTTTTTTTTCTTTTTTCTGCTGAAGCACTCGTCCCAAAGGGTCTAAATTAAACAGAACATCCTGCAGCTTCCAGAAATCTTTTGAGGCTTACATTTATAGGTAGGAAAATTCCATTAGCACTTAACTGTATCTGGAGAAAGATACAGAATATAGAATAATATATTCTATATATTAGGCCGGGCTATCAACATAATAATTTTAATAATTTTAAATTGGGGTATTTTAAATTTTGGGGGTTTTAAATCGGCCAAATCTATTTAATTATTTTAATTTTTAATCATTGTTGTGTCTTGTGTTTTTAAATTGGCTGTACACCGCCCTGAGTCCTTCGGGAGAAGGGCGGTATAGAAATAAAATTATTATTATTATTATTATTATTATTATTATTATTATTATTATTATTATTATTATTATTATTATTATTATTGGAAGGGGGCCTGGGAAGTCATCTAGTCTAACCCACTGCTCAAGCAGGAGATTCTAGACCAGAGGTGTCAAACTCAATTTCATTGAGGGTCACATCAGGGTTGTGTTTGACCTCTGGGGGCTGGGGTGGGCGTGGCCAGGGTGGGTGTGGCCTGTGGTGGCGCGAGCGCTCTGCCAGCGAAAACGGAACTCCCGAGCTCCATTTTTGGCTGCAATGGCCTCCTGCAAGCCTCTGCCAGCGAAAACGGAGCTCGGGAGGGCTGCATCGAGCCGGTCCTTCTCTGTTTCCTGGGTGGCCCAGTGGGCCAGATCTAAGTACCCCGCCGGTCGGATCTGGCCCCCACGCCTTGAGTTTGACACCCCTGTTCTATACCATCAGCCGCAGTGGTGCAGTGGTTAGAGTGCAGTACTGCAGGCTACTTCTGCTGCCTGCCGGCTGCCTGCAATTTGGCAGATCGAATCTCATCAGGCTCAAGGTTGACTCAGCCTTCCGTCCTTCTGAGGTGGGTAAAATGAGGACCCAGATTGTTGGGGGGGGGGTGATAGGCTGACTCTGTAAACTGCTTAGAGAGGGCTGTAAAAGCACTGTAAAGCGGTATATAAGTCTACATGCTATTAGGATTGGGAGGGAGGGAGGGAGGGAGGGAGGGAGAGAGGGAGGAAGGAAGGAAGGAAGGAAGGAAAAAAGGAAGGAAACTGAAAAAGAGGGGCAAGAAAGAGAGGGGGGAGAGGGAGAGGGAGAGAAAGAAAGAGAGAGACAGAGAGAGAAAGAGAAAGAGAGAATATTAATAGATGTTCCTTTTTTAATCATCATTCTTGGAGCTCCAGCAGCTTGTGGCTGATAAGAGTAGGCTGGCTTGGGAAGATAACGGTGCTTGTATCTGCTGATTACTTCCCAGAGGTACTTACCTATAATGACCACCGGAAGAGGTTTGGCGTTGCTCCGTTCCAGATGTGCATGAAACATGACTTATTCTTTCGCTCTGCCAGCAGAGTTCAAAGACTTCCGAGCCTGCCTGTAACGATAAGGCCACACAAAGATTTGGACCATGGGCGGTTGCTCCTCTGACCCTCCCCAAACAGATGGCACAGAACTAACGACTCAAAAGCTGGACAATCCAGCGAGAAAGTAGAGAAAGTGAGCAAATTTTCCACAGGCCAAGCCCAGGTCTGCCTTTAGGGTGCAGGAACTTTGTCCTTGGCACCCATCGTTGTGTTGAAGAAAGGGAGGGGAGGGGAAAGAAGGAGAGGAGAGGAGAGGAGAGGGGAAGGAAGGAGAGGGGAGGGGAAGGGAAGGAAGGAGAGGGGAGAGGAAGGAGAGGGGAAGGGAAGGAAGGAGGGGAGGGGAAGGGAAGGGAAGGGAAGGAGAGGAGAGGGGAAGGAAGGAGAGGGGAGGGGAAGGAAAGGGAAGGAAGGAGATGGGAAGGAAGGAAAGGGGAGGGGAAGAGAAGGAAGGAGAGGGGAGAGGAAGGAGGGGAGGGGAAGGGAAGGGAAGGGAAGGAGAGGAGAGGGGAAAGAAGGAGAGGGGAGGGGAAGGAAAGGGAAGGAAGGAGATGGGAAGGAAGGAAAGGGGAGGGGAAGAGAAGGAAGGAGAGGGGAGAGGAAGGAGAGGAGAGGGGAAGGAAGGAGAGGGGAGGGAAAGGAAAGGGAAGGAAGGAGAAGGGAAGGAAGGAGAGGGGAAGGAAGGAGAGGGGAGGGAAAGGAAAGGAAAGGGAAGGAAGGAGATGGGAAGGAAGGAAAGGGGAGGGGAAGAGAAGGAAGGAGAGGGGAGAGGAAGGAGGGGAGGGGAAGGGAAGGGAAGGAGAGGAGAGGGGAAAGAAGGAGAGGGGAGGGGAAGGAAAGGGAAGGAAGGAGATGGGAAGGAAGGAAAGGGGAGGGGAAGAGAAGGAAGGAGAGGGGAGAGGAAGGAGAGGAGAGGGGAAGGAAGGAGAGGGGAGGGAAAGGAAAGGGAAGGAAGGAGAAGGGAAGGAAGGAGAGGGGAGAGGAAGGAAGGAGAGAGGAGAGGAAGGAAGGAGAGGGGAGGGGAGGGGAAGGAAGGAGAGGGGAGAGGAAGGAAGGAGAGAGGAGAGGAAGGAAGGAGAGGGAAGGGGAGGGGAAGGAAGGAGAGGGAAGGGGAGAGGACCCTCCCCAGATTGCAAGGATTGTTTCAAGCACATTGGCTGAAATAAAAAGTGCCAAACGGCACCACTTACCGTATATTTTCACACTGCATATCAGTGATTAACTACTAATGAGAATGCAGCTCACTGAATACAAGACCTTAGCAAATATTCAACCATTGGGAATTTACAGCTTTCTAAGCTTTCCTTAGATTTTCCCTGTCTTTCTCTTATTTATTTTAGCTAAAATATTTAACTTTGTTTCACATGTTGCACATGATTTTATTTATTTTTATCCCTGCCTTTATAATATTTATAAATAATTCAAGACCTAACAGTCCTCCTATTTCCCCATAACAATAACATAGTCAGGTGGGTCGGGCTAAGAGGGAGGGACTGGCCCAAAGCCACCTTAGCTGAGTTTTATCCCTAAGCCAAGACTAGAATTCACCGTCTCCTGATTTCTAGCCTGGCGCCTTGACCGTTACACCAAACTGTCCTTGATAAATACAGATACAAGTACTATCTATCGTTATTGTAGATAACAACACTTCATAGAATACAACATGTATTTTATTGATTTATCTATTTGCATTCCTTTATTATTTTTACAAATAACTCAAGGTGGCAAATATATACAATAAATCTCCCTCTTATTTTCTCCACAACAACAATACTGTGAGGTGAATTGGGCTGAGATGAGAGAGTGTCATTGCCACAAGAGCACCCAGCGGGTTTTCATGATGAAGGTGGGACTAGAACTCACAGGCTCCTGGTGATCGGCCCAAAGTCACCCAGCTGGCTTTTATGGCTAAGATGGAACTAGAACTCACAGTCTCCTGGTGATTGGCCCAAAGTTACCCAGCTGGCTTTTATGGCTAAGGTGGGACTAGAACTCACAGTCTCCTGGTGATTGGCCCAAAGTTACCCAGCTGGCTTTCATGGCTAAAATGGAACTAGAACTCACAGTCTCCTGGTGATTGGCCCAAAGTTACCCAGATGGCTTTCATGGCTAAGATGGAACTAGAACTCACAGTCTCCACCTTTCTAGACTGGTGTCTTAACCACTACTAGATCAAACTGGCTCTCTTAGTATTACTTTCAATATTATAACATTATAATATAACATCATAGTATATAATTTCCTTTTGCAGACCTAAGAACAACCTACATAACTGTAATGTATTCTTAAAAAACCAAAACTAGGAAGTTGCTTTAGGCCACTTCAATGAACCTCACGGAAGAAAAACAGATCTTCTTCCTCAAATTCTGCGTGTGACATCTGCCTTCCTGGTCTGTTGCTACTTTCCATCTGGTATTCTCCAGACGTGTTGAATCATACCTCCAGCCCGCATGACCGGGCTGTTTGGGAATTATAGAATTGTATGTCTGAGAAACAGACTAGGTGCCGGTATGCCAAGCAGGAGTGTTCTCATTAGAAATGCAGTCAAGAGTAGACTTCCCACTTGCTACACAAACAAGGTTGAAGATACGTTTCTGCTGCCTGGAAGACGAAGTTGGGTGTCCTTCACATACAGTTATGTTGCAAAATAAGGTCTACTGACAGACAGAGGTTTCTTCAGAATCAGGAGCAATCTCGTGTACAAAACCACTGCATCTTGAAAAAGTGGGTGGCAATTTCACACACTTCCTTTCTTTAAAAAAAGAACTTCCCCAAATCGACTGTACGAGGACCTAACTTGAGACACAGCTTAACCCACAGAAACATGGGAAACAGAGCTGACAGATTTGTCTATCAGATTGTCAAGTGCTTAGCTCTTCAAAGCCTCTGTTTGGAATCCCCTCCAGATGTTCACCCGTGGTCATGGGGACGGAAAAAGAAAAAAAGAAAAAATCACCGTCCCTAATGTTTCCTCTGTAGCATCTTCATGACCCAAAGACTCAACTTCATCGTTCTCCCCAGGCTGGGAAATAATTGTACACTTGGCTCTAGAAAAAAAAATCAGGCTCATCAGATGTTACATCTTTTCTATCCTTCTCTACGGAGTGAAGAGTTGGTCTCTTGACAGAAAGCCACTTGAAGAAACTAGAAGCATTTGAAATGTGGATTTACAGGCGGATGTTACGTATACGTTGGGTTGACAAAGTCAGAAATGAGGAGGGCATAAGCCGCCTGGGAAAGCCAAGGGAAATCATCAAAACCATAAAAAAGCGAAAGTCAGAATATATCGGATATGTGATGTGACACATGGAAAAATACGGTATCCTTCACTTAATCCTCCAAGGAAAGATTGAAGGCAAACGAGGACCAGGAAGAGCCTTGGTAGTACAGTGGTTTAAGGCACCCTGTTATTAAGCTGGTTATTAAGACCAGCTGCCTGCAATTACTGCAGGGTTCGAATCTCGCCAAGGCTCAAGGTTGACTCAGCCTTCCATCCTTTCTAAGGTAGGTAAATTGAGGACCCAGTTGTGGGGGCAATAAGCTGACTTTGTATAAATATACAAAAAGTATGAAGGCTATTGCTTAACGCATTGTAAGCCGCCCTGAGTCTTCGGAGAA